>NC_046663.1:19038122-19055842 GCF_010883055.1 Belonocnema kinseyi
TGGAACCGAGAGAGTTGTCTTGGGTTTGTGTTTTTGTTTTCATGCTGAGAAGGTCACCAGTCTTTAGCAGCGTTGTGATATATGGATATATGGCGTTATTTTTAGTTTGTAGGTTTAAATTTCTTTTTTTTTCTAAATCATAATTTGATATTATTTCTAAAAAATGTATTTATTGGTTGAAATTTTATCATTTCAGTAGAAAGATAAAATATTTTGTATACATTTGATTGTTTTTCGAAAATTCAACTATTTTGTTGAAAATATTTTTTTTGAAGATGCCTCATTTCCGACAGAAAATTGGTCCTTTTATATTCTAAATGGGAATATTTGGGTAAAAATTAACAACTTTATAAAATTTTGTTATCTTTCCTATAACTAAACAACATTTCTTGGTTGGAAATGCAATTCTTATATTTTTTATTAAGAATCAATATTTTTTATTTCAAATTGAATTACTTTGTAAAAATTTGAAATTATTTTCAAAAACATATTTTTTTGTTGAGACTTCATCATTGCAGTCGAAAGATCAAGTATTTTATATAAATTTTATTGTTTTTCGAATACTTAAATATTTTGTCAAAAATTTAATCATTATTTGAAAATCTGTTGTGTTGAACGTTTGACTATTTCGATAAAAATTTGTCCTTTTAGATTCAAAATGGAAATATTTGGTTGAAAATTAAAAACGTGATGAAATTTTCATTTCTGGACTAAAAACCTTTTCTTGGTTAGGAATTGTAATCTTATGTTTTTCGCTTATAGTTAATATTTTTTATTGGAAATTCAATTATTGTTGTAAATTTGAAATTATTTCTAAAATTTGTCCTTTTTCGTTAAAAATTGATCATTTCAGCTAAAAGTTTAATTATTTTGTTGAAAATTCAACTATTTTGTTAAAAGTTTTATTACTTTGTTGAAAATCTGTTCTGTTGAAGATGCGTCTTTTCCAGTAAAAAATTGTCCTTTTAAATTCAAAATTGAAATATTTGGTTGGAAATTAAAACTTTGATAAAATTTTGTTATATTTCCTAACTAAAAGACTTTTCTTGGTTGGAAATTCAATTTCTCAATGAAGATTCATTTTTTTCATTGAAAATTGAATTACTTGGTGGAAATTTAAAATTATTTAAAAAAATGTATTTTTGTCGAAAATTCATTATTTTAGTTGTAAGAACAAATATTTTCTATGAATTTTATTATTTTTTGAAAATTCAACTATTTAGTCAACAAAACAAAATTCGTCTTTTTGGTTTTAAAATTCTGCCTTTTTTTGGTAAATCTAAATTATGAAACATTTTTGGGGAATTTATCTTTCAGGGTGAAAATTCAACAATTAAAATAAGCATCTAATTATTTTGTTGAAAATTCAAATACTTTGATAAAACAAAATTTGATCAAATAAAAAATTATTTAAAATATACCCAGAAATCTTTAGAAAAATTGTGATATATTCTCAAAAGTAGAATACATTTTGCAAAATAAAATATCATTCAAAATTTTTCCGAAAATCTTAAGAACTTTTTGTTCAATTCTCTTGAAAACCCTCAACGTTCTTAAAAAGCTTCTAAACATTTTGTGCGAAACCTTTAAAAATCCAAATTTTGTTTGAAATTTGTTCAAATTTTAAATAATTTTACAATCTTTTCAAGGTTTATAGAATTTGACAATATATTTTTAAATAATTCAAAGTTTTCCTAAAATGTTGTGGGCTATTGTAAAAATTATAGTTTGGTAGCAGAACTTTAAGACTATAATTATTTTCCAAAATTGAAATAAAAGATTATAATTAGATTTTTTCTTTTATCAATAACGTTTAGAAGAATTTACGAAAGCCTTTTTTTGCAAGAAATTAATTTTTGGCACCGGTAAATAAATAATTTGATTACAAAAATTCCCTTTTCCAATTCAGAAACAAACTAAGTACCAAAATTTCCTGCTTTCTTTATTAACAAAAATGGCACAATAAAAAAATTATCTTTCAATCTAGAACAAAATTTTACTTTCGCAACTGGAACGGATTTTTTAAAAACTAGAATAGTCTTATGTGATATTTTTCATTTGGTATTTTAATTTTAATGATCTGCAAAAATTGTTGTTAACTGTGAAAAGCCCAAAAATTCGATTTTTTTTTCGTCGTTTTTTTTGTCGTTTTTTCGATATAGGTTTTTAAATTTCACAGCTTTTCCTGGATATTATTTTTCACAAGAATGACTTAAGATAAATTAAATCAAACAATGATTCTAATTTTTTCTTACTATGGCTTCGTTTTCGAAATCTGAATTTTAAATAAAATTTTTTTTCGTAAGCAGCCTTTCTTTGAAAATCAAATCTCAAATTAGAAACGACCAATCTGATAAATCGATCCCTGATATATTTGGTAGTTCAACTACTTTATCTGGTTGAGAAGAAAATTTTTTCTTGAAAATTTATATTTTACATTTGAAAACACAATATTGTTTTATAAAAAATTATTCTTCTTAGATTGAAGATGCAATAATTCAGTGGACATTTTTTCATTCTTCTTTCAAAATTCAATTTTTTCGTTAAAAAATTTATCTTTTTTGGCAAAAAAATTTAATTTATTCTGGTGGAAAATTTAACTATTTGAATAGAATATTTATCTGATTCGGCTGACGATTCAGCTATATTTTTGAAATTTTTAGAAAATTCAACGCTTAGATGAAATCTATTTTTTTTGTTTGAAAACTAATATTTTCGGAACGGAAATTTGAAAATTCGGTCGGAAGTTTATATATATTTTTCTAATCGAGGTATTTTGGTAGAAAGGTAAAAGGTCGAAAATTAACTTTGTGTCGGGAATTCACTTCTTGTGTAGAAAATTCGCCTTTTTGGTTTTAAAATTTTAGATAATTCAACAGTTTAATTGAAAATGTACTTTTATGTTAAAAATTTAATTTTTTGTTAAAAATTATTATTTTTTCTATTGGTAGAAAATTCATCTATTTGGTTGAAAATTCATATTTTTTGTATGAAAATTCGACCATTTAGTTGAGAATTTATGTATGTTGTTAAAAATTTAAGTGTTTTGGAAGAAAGTTCTAATTTTTTGAAAATTAAATTTCTTGTTAACTATTTTGTAGGAAATTCGTCTTTTTGGTTTAAAAATGCTAGAAATTTCTACTATTTGATCGAAAATTTACTTTTTTGTTAGAATTTCAACTGTTTCGTCAGATTTTTTTTTTTTTTGAAATTCTAGAAAATTAAACTTTTTGTTTGAAAATTAACTTTTTTGATGAAAATTATATTTATGATATAAAAATTCAACAATTTGGTTCAAAAATCGTCTCTTTTTTTTAATTTAAGTATTTTAGGATAAAGCCCAAATTTTGTCGAAAATTAACTTTGACAATTTCACTCTTTCACAGGAAAGTCGTCTTTTTGTTTCAGAATTTCTAGAAAATTTAGCTATTTGGTTAAAAATGTACATTTCTGTTAGAAACTTAACGGTTTTGTTGGAAATTATTTTTTTTTGGTTTGAAAATGGTATGAAATTAAACTATTTGGATAAAAATGTCCTTTTTTGATGAAAATTAATATTTTTTGTATGAAAAATCAACCATTTCGTTAAAAATTAATTAATTTTGTTAAAAATTTGAGGTATTTTAAAAAGTCGCCTTTTTGGTTTGAAATTGCTAGTAAACTGAACTATATAGTTAAAAATTAATTTTTTTCTTAAAAACAATATTTTCGGTACGAAAATTCAACCATCCGGTCGAAATTTGATGTATTTTGTTAAAAATTAAGGTATTTTGGTATAAAACCCTAAGTTTGAAAATTCACTTTTTTGGCGGGAATTTACGGCTTTTATAGAAAATTCGTCATTTTGGTTTTAAAATGCTAGAAAATTCAACAATTTGAATAAAAATTCACTTTGTTGTTGAAAATTGAATTTTTTGTTGGAAATTATTTATTTTTTGGTTTCAAAATGCTATAAGATTTAAAAACTTAATTGAAAATTTACATTTTTGTTGAAAATGTAATTTTTTGTTAAAAATTATTTTTTTGTTGGTTTGAAAATGATAGACAGTTGATCTATTTGGTTAAAAATGAATTTCTTCAATAAAAACTAATATTTTTGGTATGAAAATTCTACCATGAATTTTTAGTTAAAAAAATTTCCAAACAACAAAATGAAATTTCAACCAAAAATTTGGTTAAAAATGAAGTTCTTTAATAAAAACTAATATTTTTGGTATGAAAATTCAACCATGAATTTTTAGTTAAAAAAATTTTTGAAAAAAAAATTTCTAAGCAAAAAAATAAAATTTCAACCAAAAAGATTAATTTTCTGTAAAAAAAGAGTATTTTTAACTGAAATACATAAATTTTTAATCAAATAGTTTAATTTTCAACGGATTCATGAAGCAGAAAAAAAAACTTAAAAAAAATATATGGATGGATTTTTAACCGCAAGAGATACATTTTTAACAAAAATAGAATAGTTTAATTAAATTTAATAGAATATTTTTTGATAAAATAGATGAGTTTTCAACTAAAAAGGATCAATTCTAACAAAAACTTGAGTAATTAAATTTTCAGTTAGAGAAATAAGTTGTAATCAATTGAAATAAATTGTGCTATTAAATAGTTAAATTCTGAACCAAACAAATAAATTTCTAACAAAAAGATTAAGTGTATATAAAAAAAGTCGACAAAAAGTTTAGTTAAATTTTTATTTGAAAAAATTGATTTTTAATAAAAAAATATAATTTTCATCGAAAGAAATCAAATTTGAATCAAAAAGAATCGTTTTCCACAAAAAAATTAATTTTTACCAAAATACATGAATTTTCAACCAAAAAGGTGAATTAGTTTCCAAGAAGATTATTTTTCTGTACCAAAAAAGACAAAGTTTTACCCAAATACACGAATTTTTACTTAAATGTATTTTTTTATTTTTTAAACGTTCAAAAAATATTAAAAGTATTGAGTCAGATCAGTACACACGCAGAAAGTCATATTTTGGCAATAAAAAAAATAATCTGCATATTTAAAAGATTTTTAAGTAAATCAAAAAATTGTGGGATTTTTGTACAAAAATTTCAAATAATATAAGATTTTTTGTAAAATCCGTAACAGAATTTTAGAAAATAAACTGAGTTTTTTTAAAGGAAGTGTAATTAGTGCACACGCAGCGCGCGCAAATTTCTATTATATTTAAATTTCATATTAACAATGATATAATAATTCTCGCAATCTCGAATTTTTTTTCTAACTATGTCAAATCTATATCCCAAATTTTAAATTTACTTTTAGTTTTTTTCGAAACATTAAAAATACCTCTGCGAGGAATTCAGGAAATAAACTGATAACGGAATCTTCAAGTCATTTCAGATTCTTTGAACAAAAAATTTTTCTGCCGTCAAAGAGGAAAATACTCAATTAATGAAAAACAAACATTTTGGAAAAATAAAATTTTCCCCACCAAAAAAAAATATTTCGAATTGTGAATCAATTAGGGGGAGGGGGTAAGATATCCAAAAATATATATAAACTGAAATTCTGTGCGTCAATAGTTTGATTAAAATAAAAAAAATTCTCTAGTATCTTTTGGTGAGAAAAAATGGGAGTCGTTGTTATTCTTTTTGCTTCAGCTATTTTCGCCAATTTGATTGGTAAATAAAAAAAAAATATTGTACACATATATACACTAGGATAGTGCAAAAAATTTTTTTATGGAAAACTGCAAATATTGAACTTTAATATAGGAAAGTGCATTTTTAAAATTCAACTGTTTTTCGTAATTCGTCTTTTTGGGTTGGAAATTATATTATTTTAGTACAAAATTTATTTATTTGGTTAAAAACTAACAACTTGTTGAAATTATTTTTCACTGTTGACTAAAAACATTTTTTTGGTTTGAATTTCACTATTATATTTTTTGTCAAGAGATCATATTTTTTATTATAGTAGTAGAAGTTCATTCGTTTCGTTGAAAATTCATTTTTTTCTACTAAAAATTCAAGTATTTTGTTAAAAATGTATCTGGTTAAAAAAAATTGGTTGCATCAAATTTATGTAAAAATTAGGATTTTCATAATTTTGTAAGAATAAAAATAATTTAGAACAGTATATAATAGTTTTTTATGCTCATAAATAAATAAATTAAGTAAAAAAGTAGAGTTGTTAGTTTGAAAAGAAAAAATTAAAGATTTTCAAATACTCTTCAGTTATTTAGAATTTTTCAGGAATAAATGTAAATTCTTTAATATTTTTTTGAATAAGAATTGAAATTAATATAATATAATTTATCCAGATAATTTTATTTTTAAATAAAAATTTTAATGATTCGAGAAAGTTTCAAGGTCCATGTCTTCAAAAGTTTCAGATTTTTTACAGCAAATATTTAAAAAAAATATTCTCTGAAATAATAAGTTGAAGTTTTTTCAACTTAGTTGAAAATTTTTCTTTCATTTTTGTTTTTGTTCTATTTTTTGTTAAAGAATGATCTTTTTTATTTGGAAAATTACACTATTTGTTGAAAATTCTTCCTTTTTGGTGTAATTCAGCGGCTTCTAATTTAAAATATTTTTTGGTTGAGATACCAACTATAACATTTTACGTTGTTTGTTGAAGATTCATCTCTTTGGTCTAAATGAAATAATTTTGGTGAAAATCGGTTTTTGAGTTAAAAATTGATTAACTCGAAATTCAACTGTCAATTTTTTAAATTAAAAATTCGCCACTTTTGGTATTAAATTGTTCTTGATGTTCGATAATTATCAGCTTTGGTCGAAAATCATTTTCAGTTAAAAATTTAACAAATTTTTTTCAAATTTATTCTTATTTTCTCCAAGGTTGATATTTTTAGTTGAAAATTCAACTATTTGTTTGAAAATGGATATTTTTAAATGAAAATTGATTTATTTTTGTTTAAAAATTAATATTTTGGTTAAAAGTTTAAATACTTTGAAAAATTTTATTTTCTTTTAAAAATATTTTTTTCTTGTTGAAAATTTATTTTTAAGTTGAAAATTCGACTTTTTAGTGAAATATGTAACTACTTGCTTGAAATTTTATTTTTTTGTTGCAAAGTTTAGTATTTTTGGTTGAAAATTTGAGTATTTTGTTACAAACCTTCTTTATTGGATTTAAAATTGTTTCCTTAACTGGAAATTGAACTATTTCATATTTTGGTAAATTTTTTTTTTTATTTGTAAAAATCATTTCTTTCGATAAAAAATTAACTATTTTAGGAAAATTTTTTTATAAATAATTTTGAAAATTAAAAATTAGGTATTTAATTTCTGGTTAAAGACAGATCTGTTTTATTTGAAAAATTACTTGATTTGTTGAAAAATCTTTCTTTTTGAACGGCTTCTACTTTATAATATTTTTTAGTTGAAATATCCACTATTACATTTTATGGGGTTTGTTGATGATTCACCTCTTTCGTCTAAATAAAATCTTTTTAGTGAAAATCGGTTATTTCGTTAAAAATTGATTAACTCGAAACTTAACTGTCAATTTTTTAATTGAAAAATCGTCACTTTTGGTAGAAAATTAATCTTGATGCTCGACAATTATCAGCTTTGGTCAAAAATTCATTTTCTCTTAAAAATTTAACAAATTTTTCAAAAATTAATTTTTATTTTCTCGAAATTTGATATTTTTAGTTGGAAATTCAACTATGTGCTTTAAAATTAATATTTAAAAAAAATAAAAATTGATCTATTTTGGTTAAAAATTCATTTCTTTGGTTAAAAATTGAAACACTTTAAAAACATTTCATTGCCTACTAAAAATATTTTTTTCTAGTTGAAAATTAGATTTTTTGTTTCAAAATGTATTGTTTTTGGTTAAAATTTTAAGTATTTTGTTCAAACCTCCTTTCTTTGGTTAAAAATAATGTCTTTAACTGAAAATTGAACTATTTCATTTTGCGAAGAAAAGTATTTTTTAACTTGTAAAAATTATTTCTTTTGATCAAAAATGAAATATTTTATTGAAGCTTTTTTATAATTAATTTAAAAAAAATCAAAATTAGGTATTTAATTTTAAATTCGCTTCTTTATGTTAAATTCAATTGTATTTTATTGAAAATTATATTTTTTTAGGTAGAAATATCAATTAATAATTTGTCGTTAAAAATTCTCGGTTGAAATTGTTTTCTTTTTTAATTAAAAATTGAATTCTTTTGTTACGAATTGAATTATGTTGTTGAAAATTCAATGGTTTATTTTGAAAATTTAACTATTCCATTTTTGGTTAAGAATTTAATTTTTAAGTTAAAAGTTCAACAATTTTGTTGAAAATTCGTTTTCTTTCTGTAGAAAATTTGAGTACATTGTTCAAACTTTCTTTCTTCGGTTAAAAACTATTTCTTGAACTGAAAAATTGAACTATTTCATTTTGTGATGAAAAGTATTTTTTTAATTTGTAAACATTATTTCTTTTAATCAAAAAAGAAATATTTTATTGAAACTGTTTTATAATTAATTAAAAAAATTAAGTATCTAATTTAAAATTCGCATTTTTGTTTTAAATTCAACTGTATTTTATCTAAGAATTAAATTTTTTATGTAGAAACATTAATTCATGATTTTTTGTTAAAAATTCATCTTTCTTAGTTAATGTTATACCACTTTGTTGGGATGCATTTTTTCTTTGGTTAAAGATTTATAAATGTGGTTGAAAATTCATATCTATGAATAAAAATTCAACTTTTTTATTGGAAAATCCTTTTCTGTTGTGAAAAATGAATTTTTTAAATAATTTAACTTTTTTATTCTTGATTGAAATTGTTTTCTTTTTTCATTGAAAATTACCAGTAGAAGTTTAGTCTTATGGTTAGAAAAATTTATATTTTTTATTGAAAACTGAACTATTTAATTTTTAGTTAAAAATTGAACTGTGTCATTTTGGACTCAAAATCTCCTTATAATTCACAGAAATAATATTTTTCAAAAAACATCCGTGGACAAATTTTTGTTCAGAAGACAATTTTTATCATAAATTAACTTTTTTTTTAAATGCAAGCTAATAAGATTTGGCATCAAACTTTCATAGCCGGTTTTTAAATTTTGGTTTATTCGTTTTGTTTATTTAATAAACAAAATTTTGTTAAAAATTGATTTTTGAAGTGTATCGGTTAAAAAAAAAGTCTTTTGGTTTATTGAAAAATACCTAGAAAACTGAAAGTAACTATCCAAACAGAAGTCCAAAAATTTAAAAGCAGTTGTTATACACAAATATATATATCAGACATTTTTAATGGAATCAAGTTTTTTCCGTAGAACCGAACATTTTGATGGCAGTAAACAATTTTTCATCAGAAACAAAAGTTGTTTAAACAAATTTTTATCATTTTATGTATTTATAAATGAAATATCGCTTTTTTACGGAATTAGCAGTCAGTTATTTAAAAATAATTTGTGTTATAAATCCATAATATTTGATAATCGTTTAACAAAAAATAATTGAAAAATGCATTATTCGGCTATTTTTCAGCATTTAAACTTATATTTTTTGTGTAATCAACTGTTAATAACAAAATTTTTAAACTTTTTTTTACTTCGATTATAGTTCTCTATTTTTCTTTTTATTCACAATATAGTTTTTTTTGGGTACGTGAGTGAATCCTATTCATAATACGATATCAGTAAAACAGAAAGTGTTTTTCTTGGAATTAGTTTAATTTTATAATAATATCCCCACCTGCGAAATTCTTGTAAAAATCTTATAAACTATACCGTGTATAGCTAGGTTAATTAAATTGTTAATAAATTATTAATAAAAATAAAAATAGTGGGTTTTATCGATCTATTAAAAAAAGTTAAAAATTTGTTATTGACAGTTAATTCAACTAAAGAAAAAAACAATTTTTCAATGCTGAAAAATAGCAAAATAATGCATTTGTTCATAAAGTTTGGTTCAACAATTATCAAATATTATCGATTCGTAGAAAAAATAATTGTTAAATAATTAGCTGTTAATTGCGTAAAAAACAGTATTTTATTCATAAATACATACAATCATAGAAATTTGTTTAAACAATTTTTTTACAATAATAAATTGTATAGTGTTGTCAAAATATACTTGATAATTTAGAAGTTAGTTATTCACAGTTAATTGAATAAAAAAATCAAGTTTAAACCTCCAGAAATAGCCAAATAGTGCATTTGTTAATTAAGGTAGTTCATACAATTATTCAATTTTATTTTATGACCAAATATGATACTTAGGTTTTATTTACACGAAATGTATAATCGATTATATAAAAAAACTTTATTTCATGAAAAATACCTGATTTAGAATTTGTTTATAAAAATGGCTTTTAAAATAACAAATTATTTATTAACTTTTATTAATTCAAATAAAAAACTCTGCTTATCCATAAATTATTTTAATTTAGTGCGAATCAAGTGACAAATCGCCGTAAATCCCCACGACACCTTTTTCATTCACTTATTTGCTTATAACAAATTCAATAAATTTTTTAAGATTTGAATTGCTTTTGGACATGTTATAGGATATTTGCTTTAAGTTTTTTAGGTATTTTTGATTGAATCAAATAATTTTTCAAAAACTGGTATTCTTCAAAAGTCAAAATTAAAAAAAAATGTTATCACATAAACCACAATTTAAAAATAGGCCACGACACTTTGATGTGAAATTTTATTAGCTTTCATTAAAAAAAAGTTAAAATCAGATAATAATTGTCTTCTGAAAATCAATTTTTCAACTGACGTTTTTCCTTTGCTGTTTGGTGGCGGGAAATTGAAAAATGAATTTTTAACATGAAAGTTAATTTTCACCTAAATAGTTTAATTTTTCATCTGACTATGAATTTTCAAGTAAAAAATAAGAATTTTCTACAAAATAGTGTAATTCCTAACGCGAAAATATGAATTTGCAACAAAAAAGTTAATTTACAACCAAATTTGTGGTTTTTTCAACTTGAAATAAATTAAATTAAATTAAAACAAATTTATTTTAATTCATTAATCTGTCAATTATTTGTTGTGTGTGCAATAGGGTGGCTTAAAGGCTTTTATTTTTTAAAGGGCAACGATTCCCCCAATTTAATTTCGAATCCGAAAAAAAAAATCCCTAATTTTTCTATTTTTCGATTTAAACAGGTGCCGGTTTTAACTTGAAGTTTCCCATGTAAAATTAATCGACATTTTGAGCACTGTATTCTTGTCTTTCTTCGCTTAAAATTATTAATATTGGTCTAATGGAATATTTATTATCACTGGTTAATTAATTTTAAATAATATTTTTTAATAAAAAAATTGACAGAAATTCCATTTGTTTAAACAATTAAAAATTAATGAACTAATGTTAATAAATATTCCACTAGACCAATGGTAATAATTTTCAAGGAAAAAATCGAGATTTTGAAAAAAATTATTTAAACAAATACCATTTGTTTAAATAATAAAATATCGATGAACCAATGTTAATAAATATTCCACTAGACTAATAGTAATAATTTTTTGCGGGAAAAATGAATTTTTAAAGAAAAAACAAGCTATATAAATAAATTTAATTTGTTTCAATAATTAAACATTAATTAACTAATGATAATAAATATTCTACTAGACCAATATTAATAATTTTAAATAAAAAATACGAGAATACAGTGTTCAAAAGGTCGATTTCATGAAAAATTGAATTTTTTGTTTTAAGGGTAGTTTTCAGGTCCTCGTGGGTGTGCGTTAGGGATGTCAAACTCATATGCTTGATAGATGAACTTCTTCGTTGAATAATTCTCTACAGGCCCCCATACTTTCCCGTCACATTTTTCAAATCCTAAAAAATTATTCTAAAAACTAAAAAAGTGATTCATTTTCTATTATTTAAACCAATGGAAATCGTTTAAATAATTTCATTTTGATTTTTTTTAAAATAAAAACTATTACTGTGCGTCTAGTGGAAGATTTATCAGTAATAATAATTAATGACTGATAAATAATTAAATAAATACTAATTTATTTATCAGTAATATTTAAGTCATAATTTTATATTAAAAAAAAATCAAACAATGCTCATAAATTTTTCACTGAAGAAATATTAATGATTTTTAATAATAAAAATTATGTAAGCAAATCCTAATTGTTTAAAAAATTAATATTTAATAAACTAATGTTCAGAAATATTCCACTAAACTAATAGTAATAATTTTTATGAGTGAAAACGAATTTTCAAAACGAAAAAATTATTTAAACAAATTCAATTTGTTTAAATAATTAATAAATGAATTAAATAATGATAATAAATGTTCCACTTGACCTATATTAATTATTTCAAGTAAAAAAAGACGAGAATACAGTGTTCAAAAGATCGATTTCATTAAGAATTAACATTTTTGGTTTTAAGGGTAGTTTTCAGATACTCGTGGAGGTGTGTTAGGGGTATCAAACCTATATGTCTGATAGATAAAATTCTTCGTTGAATAATTCTCTACAGGTCCCCAGCCTTTATTGTCACATTTATTCAAACTCTAAAAAATTATTCTAAAACTCAAAAAGGGGATTTATCCCCATGCAATTACGGAATTTCTTTCTTCGGATTTGGAATAAAATGGGAGGGATCGTTGTCCTCAAGCATGTAAAAAAATTTTCCCTGCACTTTTGGACCACCCTATTGTGCAATTAAAAATAAAATTTATTAAATTAGTGGAATAACGAATACAATAATTAATTTTTCACGTATACTTTCTTATTGCAGATTTATCCGAACTAATGGATCAACCTATTAGGAAATCACCTCCAGAACCACCTGATGAAGAAGTTGTCTTACACCTGTACAATGTTCATTATTATGCAAGCTATTTATTTCCACATAATGTTTTTCTGGTAGAAGCTACAAAGTTCTATGTGATAACAGATAATGCTAAGAAGAACGTCGTTGCATTTGACGTAAATGGATATTTCTGTCCATTCGTAAGGCCCATAAACGCAACTTGTAATGAATTTCGAAGAATTAAATTAAAAATTAGAGGCAACAGAGCTGATAAGGTTCTTGATTATGATAATCATGATCGTATGTTATACCAGCGATTAGGGGGGATGCGCACTTATCTTGCCCAAGTGCATTCGATACATACGTACGAATACGAATTGCAAAAAAGTAAAGAAGAATTTGTACAACGCTCTAATGGGGCTCAGACTAGTTCTCCCCATCAACAAATGGGCTCTAGGGAGGGAAACCGTTGTCTGCCTAATCAGGATCGTAACGCTTTTGGTCGTCTTTAATGAGAATAAACCTTCTTAAATAGTACACTTAAAAATGTTAATTGTTTAATTATAATTGATTTATTTTTATTTTGTTGTGTGCCGTGATTTTTGTGGATTTACTAATTTGAAATTTTTTGCATTATAATATAGGAGCAGATTATTTTTACATTGTGCTATCGCATGTAATCCTCTGGCAAAGCTTACTTGTATATTTTTCATGAATAAACAGTCACAATTATAGAATTTGTACTTTTAGACTCCTGACCATAGTTCGAGTCCGTATCTTCACTCTATATTTTCAATCACTCTACAGTCTACAAAAAAAGTTTTTAACGAAGCAGTTGAATTTGCAAATAATATAATGAGCCTTCAACGAAAAAGTGAATTTTTAATAAAGAAGTTCAAGTTTCATCTAAAGGGGTTGAATTTTCAATATAAAAACATTAATTATCAACAAAAGTTATACCTCATACAAGATAGCAGAGAAAAATCGTTGCCCCAAATATGAACGTGCTTTCAGATTTTTTATGAATGTGGACATTATAATTTAAAAATATAAATCAAGTGAAAATGATCGCAATATTATATTCAATTTAAAAAGTTCTTTTAAATCATTGGGGGAGTTTCTGCCATCCTCTTTTAACTACTCAAGGTAAAGAAAATTTGCAATCGCCCTTTCCGAAAAATTGTCTGGATCTTTATTTTTTCACTACGTACTCCTGACCATAGTTCGAACTCATATTTTAACTCTATATTTTTACTTTTTCTACAGTCGCATCCCTTTCCGACATCTATTACCCACTCATCGCTTATTAATTATTAGCAAATTGCAAAATGAAAAATTATAAAGAATAATTTTTAACCAAATACATGAATTCTCAGAAAAAAATTTTAAATTAAAGAATTTTCAACCTAGTAATTAATCTTACAATCAGTCAAAAATGCAAAAGCTACAATTAATGATTAAAAAATTAATTTTAAGCCAAAAGAAAACCGTTATTTTTATTAAAAAAAAATTTTCTGTTTTGGTGCCTGTTCAAAATTTCTAAATTTAGATTTGAATAATGAAACTTTTGAGTGTGACTGCATGAAAATCCTTTGTATCATGCTTCGTGTGTGTTAAATAGTGTTTTGATTAACTTTTATAAGCACATTGGTTATACAATAGAAAAGTTATTAA
The DNA here is from genome assembly GCF_010883055.1 of Belonocnema kinseyi. Lineage (NCBI taxonomy): Eukaryota > Metazoa > Arthropoda > Insecta > Hymenoptera > Cynipidae > Belonocnema > Belonocnema kinseyi. The sequence continues at coordinate 19,052,508 of NC_046663.1, forward strand.
TGTTTGTTAATTAGTTTTAGTTCTTAATGAAAGTAATGGTTTTTTGTTGAAAATTAATTTTGTAAACCGAAAATTGAAGTATTCCATGTTTAATTAAAAATTCATTTCTTTGATTAAAAGATTAACTAGATTGAAAATTCCTTAATTATAAATATTTTTGTGAGAATTCATTTATTTGGTCAAAAATGAATCTTTATAATTTTGCAATTTGCTAATCAGAAGTACGTAATCGATTAATGGAGAATGATTGTTTGAAAGGGATGCGATAGTATGTAGAATGATAGAAAATTTGGAGATAGAAAAAGGGCTCGAACTATGGTCAGGAGTACATACTGAACAAGGACGGATCCGGGATATTTTTCGGTGGGGGGGGGGGGCAATTGCAAATTTTCTCTGAATGAAGTATTTGCAAGGGGATAGGAAGAACATGTCCAATGATTTAAAAGAACTTTTCAAATTAAATATAATATCGCGATCATCTTCACTTGATTTGCATCATATTTGGGACATCGATTTTTCTTTGCATTTTCTTTGCATTTTTCTTTTCATGAATGCATGGTGTTAATTATTGCATGAGTACTTTTATAATTTTTATAATTTTATAGTTTCTCTTTTATTCCTATTAATAAATAGGCAATGAGTGGAGAATTGGTGTTGGAAAGAAATGCGACATTAGAATGATAGAAAATTCCAAATCGAAATTCGGATTCGAACTATGGTTAGGAGTACATAGTAAACTAGGATGGATGAAGAACCTTTTTCGGAGAGGGCGCTTGTGAAATTCTTCGACTAAAGTATTTGAAATAAGATGGGAAGACCTTCCATAATGATTCGCAAGAACTTTTCAAATTTAATATAATATTGCGATAATTTTCGCTTGATTTATATTCTCAAATTATAATGTTCACATTTATAAAAAATCTGAAAGTATGATCTTATTTGGGCCAAAGATTTTTCTTTGCATTTTGCTTTTCATGAATAAATGATTTTAATTAATGCATTATTACTTTTATAATTTTGTATACCTTTATAATTACTTTTCCTTTCCTAATAATATATAATAAGCAATAATTTGAGAATGGGTGTTGGAAATAGATGCGACAGTAGAATGATAGAAAATTCCGAGATGAAATACGGATTCGAACTATGGTCTGGAGTACATAGCGAACAAGGATATATGCAGAACATTTTTCGGAGGGCGTTTGTGATTTTTCTTCGAGTAAAGTATTTGAAATTGCATGGGAAAACCTTCCACAATTAGTTGCAAGAACTATTCAAATTGAATGTAATATTGTAGAAAATTCATCTTTTTGTTAAAGAATTTTTTTATCTAAAAAGTTGACTATTCCATGTTTGGATGAAACTTTATTCTATATATTGGACAAGTTGCAAATTCCTTTTTCCTTTTTACTAAAACATTAATCTTCTTAGACGAAAATTAATCATTTTTGTTAAAATTTAACAATTTTGTTGAAAATTCGTTTTTTTTTGTTCAAAGCTTTTTTTTATCAAAGTTTGTACATGCAATTTTTTGTTGACACTTAATCCTGTATATTGTATGAGTCCAAAATTCAACTGCAGTGAAACTCTAAGACTGGGCTGGCTTTGGGGTGGAGAAGGTGGGAATTACCCAGATAGAGTGACGTTTCGTAGAAAACGTTTTTGTTTGTTCACGCTTGAACGACTGTTGAAAATTTATATATTTTGTTAAAATGTAATCTTTTTGAAAGAAAAGTATTCTTGTTTGTTGAAATTTAAGCTCTTTGTTTGAGGATTCAACTATCTTATTTAAAATTGTTATTTCTCAAATGAAAAGTTTTTTTTCATATTCATTTTTTTCAAATTAATTCTATCGTTGTTTAAAGCGTTAGTTTTTTGTTAAGAAGAAATAATGCACATAAGAAGGCTAGATATTTTTTTTACCTGCGATAGAGAAAAAGGGATGCAACAGTGGAGTGATAGAAAATGCGGAGTTAAAAAAAGTACTCGAACTATGGTCAGGAGTACATAGTAAATCACATGCTAGCCAAGGAGTCCGTCTGATCCTCAAATAGAGGGCAAAACAGAATACCAAAGAGCATAAATTTGTATATATCAGATTTCTGTGGGTTAAAATAAAAGAGGAAGTCAGAAGAATATTTGTTATAGCATGCTACGCTACAGCTGATGGTGAAAGATGAGAAGAAAAAGAGGGCTTCTGGAACATTCCAAATGACAATATTGATTTACAGTCACAATAGTTTACAGCCATAGCTTCTGAATGAATTAAAAATGTAGTTTATAAAAGACATGTTTACGAAAAAGTGTAAGGCAAAGTATGGACAGTTTGTGTTTGGTATGCTTGAGGGATGAATGATCTTAAGGAAAGACAATCACAAGAAACAATGCACAGAGAAAGCTAGATATTTTATATTTACTTAAAACAAAGTATAAAGAATATAACAGTAGAGTTGTAGGAAAAAGGGATTTAAAATGTGGACTCGAACTATGGTCAGGAGTCGATTATGAATCACATGGTAGCCAAGGAGTCAGTTTGATTATGAATGAGAGAGCAAAGCAGCATGTTCAAGGAGCATAAATTTGCATCTTTAAGATTGTTGTTTGTTAGAATCAAAGTCATAATAAGAAGATGATTTATTATAGCGTACCACGTCCCAGTTTATGGTGAAGGAATTGAAGTAAAAGACGCTTTTTGGAACACTTTAAATGATACTATATGTTCACAATTATTGTAATAGAATACGAACAACAAAGTAGCTTCGGAATGGATTAAAACTTGAGATAACGAAATAAATGCAGCCGGAAAAGTTTCAGGTTAAAAATAGGGTCTGGGTGTTTGTAATGTTAGGGTAATGAATGATGTTTAGAAAAGACAATTACAAGAATAAATTCAGGTAAGGAAGCTATATATTTTGTTTGTATCTAAAGGAAAGAAAAAGGGATGTGACACTAGAGTAATAGAAAATGGCGAGTTAAAATACGGACTCGAACTATGGTCAGGAATTTATAGTAAATCACATGGAAGCCAAGGAGTCTCTTTAATTATTATCAATGAAATGTTAAAAGAGCACACTAAAGTGTATAAATTTGTATCTCACAGATTGTTGTTTGTTAGAATAAAAGTGGATTTATTACAAATAATTGGTTTAGGTACAAAATGACCGAACTGGTGTATCAGATAAGCTTTCCTTGATATCGTTCATTTAATTTTACAAATTTTTAACATTTAATCGGGTAATTATGAAATTGCTTTTTGTTTTTGATGCTAAATTTCAGGACAATTTTTGTCAAAATTTGTTGTCTCAGTCTAGAGGATGCGAAACTAATGATCTTAT
>NC_046663.1:19055942-19058540 GCF_010883055.1 Belonocnema kinseyi
GAAAGAGGTATTAGATTAGATTAGAGAAATCATAAATCAATAAAACAATGATTTGTTGTAGTTTTTACTAAAAAAAAGTTAAATTGTCTACCACAAATAAAATAATTAAATTTTAAGTGAAAAAAATTAATTTCCAACAAAAAAAGGAACCAATTTTCAAACAAATATTTATATTTTTAAGCAGAGGTAAATTTCTAAACAACAAGATGAAACTTGATTATTGGAAGTACAATAGGATTTTAAATTTGATTTTAATCTCATTTAAATTTCTCAAAATTTAATTCTTAACATGAAAAACATGAAAAATCGAAATGTAAAATTAAACGATGTGATGCACAGTGCGGACAAAAAGTACCCGTAGACAAATAAATTTGTAGCCTAATTTATTCATCCGGTTTAGGTTTTTTTTAAATAAAATATTTTTAAATTTCGAAAATATTTGTGTGATCACACTTCTTTTTGAATTATTTATAAATTTGTTGTTTAAAAACAAAGTTAAAAATTTTAATTTTTTTTATCTTTCCCTAGTATTATTTCTTTTAAGACATTCATGTTGATCAAGGAAGATCTTAAAACAGTGATACAACTGTATGCCAATAATTTCCAGTTTTTTAGAATAATTAAAAAATGGTTATTGTGTTATAAAAAAATTAGTGAAGAAAAGACATTTTTTGGAATTGGCAATATTTAGCCCATTGGAATTAATAGATTTTGCACAAAATGTTAATTAAATGAATTTCCTATTACCATTATTTAAGAATAGATGCATTTTGGTAATTATTTAAACAATTTTTATAAACAAATTCAGATCTTCGCGAATTTTTAATGAAAAGGCTCAATTTTTGTTTAGGGAATCAACTACTGATTTCTTCCTTGATTCTTTGCCATAATACTTTGCGAATTGACAACAATTATTCATTATTTAACCACTTTTTATAAACAAATTCACAGATACAATGCATATGCTCAATTTTTGCATATGGAGTCAACTAAGAATTCCTGTTTTTGTGTCCTTTTTTGCCTTCTGCAAAAAAATCGAGCCCATTCGTCGAAAATCGTCAAACTGTGAAATTGTTTATAAAAATTGTTTAAATGATAAATAATTGTTGCGAAGTTTCAAAGTATCATAGCAAAGAGTGATCAAGATTACATCCCTAATTGATTCCGCAAACAAAAATTGAGCCCATTCATTGAAAAATTGTCAAAATTTGAATTTGTTTAATAAAAATTGTTTAAATAATAAATAAATATTATAAATTTTTTAAAGAATAATAGAATAGAGTCATCGAGAAGACATATTTAGTTCATTACTGAAATACAAAATTAGCCTATTCATTGCAAAATTGTCAAACTGTGAATTTGTTTATAAAAATAATCTCTTACATTTTATAAAAAATATATTAATTTCAATGAGCTACACATTGGCAATCCTAGAAAATGTCTTCTCTTCATAGCACTAGGGTAAAGTTTGAAAAAAATTTCAAAATTTATAATTAATAACAATTTATTAAATAACTTAAAAAATCTAATCACAAAAATATTTTCAAAATTGAAAAATCTTTCATTAAAACAAAACACTTAAATTGGATGAATAGTACAGGCTAAAAATTGATTTTTACACAGGTACTAAAAAAACTGCATGTCTCAATATAACTCCATTAGCAATACCCAGGAATAACTTTTATGGCCCCATAGTTGAGATCCACTCTGAAGCAATTTGCCCGGAATAATTCCCCGTCTGTGTTTACAAAACATAAACCCAGGCTGGGAAAACCTTCTGGTTTAAATTGCTTTAGAGTGGCAATAAGACGACCTTGCTATCTCTCCATTAGTCAATGGGAGGAAGAGAGTCATAAAGTCACACCTGGCGCATCTGCGACGGAAGGTTTCACCGTCACGCGCTAGGCCTGTGAGCATGACTCACGCCGCGTCATCTCTCTTTCCTTTTCTCTCTCTCTTCCTTCTCGTTGGGAAAGCGACCAGCGGTCGCCAACCCAACGTGACCAATACGTTTAGTAAAAAAAATTCCCGTTAAATTAAAGTGATAAATTACAATTTTTGTATATTGTTTTAAACTTTCTTTTCAATCTAATACCGGGGTTAGAAAACACAAAATTCTATTTCTTTATTTTCGTGTTAAAATTTTATAGTTAATTTAATTATAGTCGTTCGTATCTCTTTATTTTACTTTTAGATTTTTCAAATGTATTATTTCTTTTTCGATCTCGTGTTTTTCTTTTAATTCGGATTTCATCTTGAGTTCTTAAATTTTAAGTTTTCAGTATGCTGTATATTTTCTTTGCTACTTATTATTATTTTGTACTTCGGTATGACATTTTGTATTTTGCCGCATACGAAGCTCGCCCGACTTCGCCCGACGCGCCATATTGTCGGTGGACAGTTCGGGTGCGCGCTCACCATGGCGAGTGGAAGGGATGGAACCGGCAGCCGACGCGCCCCTCCATCAGCAAAGCGAGTGGCCGAGAGGACCGCGCGAATCGCCGGCCGGCCCGCCTCTCGGCCATCGGACATAAAAGCGGGTGCGTGCAAGCAAAGGCACGCACTTCTATTCGGGCTTCCAGTTGGGTAACCTCAGTC
>NC_046663.1:19058640-19063807 GCF_010883055.1 Belonocnema kinseyi
TCTCTCTCTCTCTCTCTCTCTCTCTAGGGTCGGTACGTTCCTTGCAGCCCTGCCCGCAATCTTTCCTTCCTTCTAGAGGTCGGTATGCTCATCGCAGCCCCGCCTCGCCTACTTTCCTACAATTCTACTGTTTTTGGGTCGGTACGCTCACTGCAGCCCCGCCCTCTCTTCTCACCTACTTTAGATTTCCATTGCCTTGCTCCTCCTTACCCTGGCAATACGTGCTGAAGATACGAGGGGCCCCTCGTCTCTCGCTGCCGCCTCCAACCAGCCGCAGGAACTAGACTCGGTCAATGGCCCAGCTGGTCACCTTCCTGCAGGTTAACAAGAGCCTTCGCGTACGAGGAGAGATCCAGCCGCGGTAAAGTAGCCTATGCCTAGGAGGGCGTGAACGGCTCGCCGCGCCCGAGAAGACGTCGGAAGTCGTGGTGCTGTAGCCTCTGCCCCGGAGGGCACGACGACTCGCCACGCCCTGGAAGACCTGCACATCGTCACCGTCGTGGCCGAGGTCTCACCCGCTCATGGACAGGCCTCCACTCGCCTGGCCATCCACAATCTCCTCTCCAATATTCTCTCAACTTTAGATCAAGTCGGGACAACCACGAACCCCCGGCTTGTATCACAACGACGTGGGCGCAGCAGGCTTCTGTTCCTTTTGGGTTGCTTGATTTATGTAAGTCCCCTCTCTTCTCACAATACTCAAAGAGCTTTATTTAATATTATTTCTCATTACTTTGGTCTCCAAGACTAGAATTCAAATACTTAATAAGGTCAACATTTCTTGCATCGTAATAACCTACATTTAGCGATACCCAGGAACAATGACGTGGACGCAGCAGGCTTCCGCTCCCTTTTGGGTGCTTAATTTGCGTGACTCCCCTCGCTTCTCCCAATACTCAAAGAGCTTTATGTAATCTAATTTTTCATAAACTTTGCACTCTACAACTAAAACTCATATACTTAATAAGGTCAAGATTTCTTGCATCGTAATAACCTACATTTAGCGATACCCAGGAACAACGACATAAGCGCAGCAGGCTTCTGTTCCCTTTGGGATGCTTAATTTGCGTGACTCCCCTAGCTTCTCCCAATGCTCAAGGAGCTTTATGTAATCTAATTTCTCATAAACCTTAGGTCTTCAGAATTAAAATTCAAGTACTTAATAAGGTCAAGATTTCTTGCATCGTAATAACCTGCACTTAGCGATACCCAGGAACAATGTCGTGGGAGAAGTAGAGTTCTGTTCCCTTTGAGATTCTTGATTTACGTGAGCCCCCTCGCTTCTCCCAATACTCAAAGAGCTTTATATATTCTAATTTCTCATAAACTTTGGGTCTACACAACTAAAACTCAAATACTTTATGAGGTCAAGATTTCTTGCACCGTAATAACCTAAATTTAGCTATACCCAGGAACAACGACGTGGGCGCAGCAGGCTTCTGTTCCCTTTGGGATGCTTTATTTGCGTGACTCCCCTCGCTTCTCCCAACGCTCAAAGAGCTTTATGTAATCTAATTTTTCATAAACTTTGGACTCCACAACTAAAACTCATATACTTAATGATATCAAGATTTCTTGCATCGTAATAACCTGCATTTAGCGATACCCAGGAACAATGACGTGATCGCAGCAGGCTTCTGCTCCCCTTGGGGTGCTTAATTTGCGTAAAACCCCTCGCTTCTCACGATATTCAAAGAGTTTTATGCAATCCTATTTCTCATAGACTTTGGGTCTCCAATTTAAAATTCAAATACTTTTGATCCAGGAACTTTGTCAGTTAGCGGAACAACCCAGTTGTTCAACGACACCGCGTGGAGGTGCCCCGGATGCCGACACACGGCAAAGCTTTCAGACTCAGAACTCAAATCTTACGTTCCAGTACATTTACTGTCGCATTTTAGGGTTAAAGGGTTACGCAGTCATAGGGTTACAAGTATAAAGTTGATAGGATTATAGAGATGTGGTATTGTGAATTTTTAACTGTCCGTTTTAAAGTATTTTTTGTCACATTTAATAGTGGTAGGATTATGGGGTTTTGCGTTTATGGGGTTGTGAGGTTTTGGAGTACTCATGTTATAGATTCTTGGGCTTATAAGGTTATGGGACTTCAGGGAAATGTAGCTTCGTTTTAAGGTTATGAAGGGATAGACGTGAGGAATTATGAAGCTAAAACTCTCCGGGATTGAGATTTGCAGTTTATTAGGATTTGAAAGTTATGAGTTTTCAGGTTATAAATTTTGAGGTTATAGCTTTTAGGGTTATAGGTTATCGATCTCAATTTTATTGATATATGAAGGCAAAGGGTTACGTGGATTAAGGGTTGATATTATTGGATTTTATAGTTTTAAGGTGTTTTTTGAGGTTAGAAAAAAACGATGATGGGATGGGACAAACAGTTTTTAGATTCGGTTTAGGCGACACAAAAAACATATAATGCACTTAGATTGGGTTAAGAAACTCTTCACTCATTTTTTTGTGGTCCTGTGTTATATTTTGTTTGTGCAATCAACATCCGGCTTTATTAAATTAGCGGAATAATTAATACAATAATTGATCTTTTACGTACACTTTCTTTCACAGATTTATCTCAGCTAATGAATCAGCCTGTTAGGAGACCATCGGATGAAGAAGTTGTGTTACACAAATCCACAAATCACCACATAATACTACATTTCGAAGAATTCAGCAACCGAGCCGAAAATGTTCATAATTATGATCTTGAAGATCGTATGTTATACCATAAATTAAGGAGAATGCGAACTTATCTTTCGGAAGTATATTCGGAACACACATACGAGTACGAACTGAGGAGAAGTGCAGAAATTGCGCAAAGACCTCATGGGGCTCTGGCTAGTTTTCTCCATCCCTACTCGGGCTCTAGTGAGGAAAAATAGTCGGGATACAATTAAGAACGTAACGCTTTGGCTAGTCCTTAGCGTTAGGTATAACATTTTTTATTCAATTAGGAAAAACTTGTAATTACTGAACTGGCCCCCCCTTGTCGGTTCAATTCTTCACCTGAAAGTTCTGAACTAGTTAATTCAATTAGATATTTTGCAAAGAAAGTTTAACAAAAGATAAACCTACTTACATATTTATAAAAAATGTAAATTGTAAAAATATTATTTTTATATTGTGTTATTATTATATCATATTTATATTTTTCATGAATAAAAAGTGATAATAAATGAATTAGTGCTTTCGTCATTTTTTTATACCGTTTTAATTTTTCTTCCATTCCTAATAATAAATAAGGGATGTGTGGAGAATGGATGTTGGAAAGTGATGCGACAGTAGAGTGATGAAAAACGAGAAGTTAAAATATAAGACTCAAACTAGGAACAGAAGCAGTATTATGTATTCCCCACTCTTTTTGTTCTGTTAGAATCCGGAGTGCTATCGTAGTTCAAATAAATCCTATAGATGGCGCTCCAGTCAGGTAGGGTAGTGGAGACCCTATAAGAAGAGAGACTGGCCATCATGTACTTCTTCTTGGTGCATTTAAGTCAGGGTGAAAAAATGGTTGCACCAATGAGCACGGAAAACATTTTAAAAGTGATTTTTAAATTCTAACTCTAGAAATTGAGCTTATAAATAGTTAGGGTAAAAAAGTCGTTTTTGAATTGAGAAAATTCAATTGCAGCATAACAACAACAATTAATTAAAGCATTCGAAGTGGAAGACTTCAATTTTAAACTTTTAAAATTGAAGTTTAAAAGTTTTTCATTAAACAAATTTTCTATTTAAATGCTCAATCATTTACACGTATAAACTGGAAGGTACTTACTCTTTACAATTGAACGGTTTTAAATGATGCGAAGACAAACTGCAAAATTCAGAATTTTTAACATTAAGAAATTATAGAATTATAAAATTTAGATTAAGTTAAAAAAATGTAAATCCTGGTTAAATTTTCAATACCCTAAGTTAAAGAATCAAGCAATAAACTCGAAGATTTTTAAAAATTATGTTATTAATTCTAATTTTCTATAACTTAAAAGTTCTTCAATTTAAAGTCAAATTATTGTTATTTTAAATAGTTTTAAATCATTTCAAGCTTCAAACTAATTTTTAATTCTTTAAAAACTTTTAAATATTTATTAAAATTACTTATTTTTTGTAAAAATGATAATTGTTCAATTATTATTTCTACATAAAAATTCAACAATTTCGCTTACAAATTAAACATTTTTTAAACAGAACAATAACAATTGTAATTTAAAAATTTAAAAGCTTTTCGAAATTTTAACAATTCAAATCCTTCTATTTCAAACAATTAAAATTGTTTACTTTTAAATATTTGGCTTCAATTTACCCGTATTAAATTAACAGTCAAATATTGCTAAATAAGAAATCATTATTCTTTTTCTAAATTACAAAATTTCAAATTAAATGGCTTGAAAAGTGAATCATTTAGTCTTAAACAATAGTTTTAATTTAATAAAAGCCTTTAAATATGAACGTATTATTATTATTATTCAGTTATTTTTAAGATGAAAATAGTTTATAAAGTTTCAATTTAAATTGCCGATCCTAACGTCAAAATAGTGCATCGGGTTTAGTTCCCCGATGTTTTTATCCGCAAAAATTAAAATTTTCACAAATGAATTCAAAGTTGCTATAAAATAGTATAAGGTACTTCCGCCATCTTTTTTCGGGATAATAACCGAAAAATTGTATTCTGCTAAATAAAAATAATATGCGAGTGCACTATTTTGAGGTTAGGATCGCCAATTGAAAATTATTTTAGAAATAAACTTTTTTAATTGACTACTAACAAGTTTAGTTCTAGGCCATTAGTTACTATGTTTATCTATAATTAAATATTTATTAATAATTATTCAATAATAATTATTCTATTATTTATATTTTTAAAAGTTGCTTACCATTCATGCACTTGGAAACGCATTACAGCTCAACTGTTTCAACAGCCCATTTTTATTTATTCCGATTTTTATTTATTAACAAAAATTAAAGTTTAATTAATTCTGAAGAGATTGACACTCCAAACTTTTTTCTCCTCGATTTTTTTATTAATAATTTTTATACTCAAAGTATGGAAAAACGGAAAGGGGGAGGGTCGGTAAGGCCGGTTTTTGGCCTAATTTATTTTTGGACCAAAAAATCTGAAAAAATCATGGTAGTATCTTATAAGTATCCCGAGTCG
>NC_046663.1:19063907-19070841 GCF_010883055.1 Belonocnema kinseyi
GACTCGGGATACTTATAAGATACTACCATGATTTTTTCAGATTTTTTGGTCCAAAAATAAATTAGGCCAAAAACCGGCCTTACCGACCCTCCCCCTTTGGTACATTAAAATTTATTACGTTTTAATACCTCTTCAGGTGAACTTTATATTGTCTTAAATGAATGTTTAGGCACTCATAGAATACAAACGATTTGTACATTAATCCAGTTATTTAATATAAACACTGCCAGACATCAACATTGATTTGTAAAATATTTGTTTAGATTGTTCATTATTTGTATCCTTTGCTGAACTACGCTACGCATACTTCTTTAACATTACACCGTTATTTTATATTTCGCTCTGAGTAATTTTAATTTATATTTCAAAAAAACTTTGATTTTAGTTAGTAAAAATGTCGATTCTTTCGATGAAAAGTAATAATTAGTTTAAATAAATTTGTAATCAGAAAAGCGGTCATCATTTATTTTTGCAAACTATTTTATTTTCCATTTTTCTAATTGTTTTTAATTTGCGACTCTTGAGTCTTGATCAAGTGATAACACAGGCAGACAAATTTCGAAGCCAGAAACCAGACCTAATATTTCCGAAGGATTTTGATGCGCTGAATCCAAATTCGAGCTCAAAATTGCTCCTGTGTGTCAGGTTTTGAAGATATCCTAAACTAAAAGTGCAAAAATCGCGTTTTTTAGCTGTTTTTGAGGTTATGTAACCAAAAAAGAAAAATGTCTACCACAAAAGCTAATATGGAATTTAAAAGTACTAATCTTCCCCTATCAAACCTACTTGGATTTATTATGATATCTTTATTTTTCACAGTTGACAGCACGACGATATTTTTTTCAAAATATTATCTCAGGGGTTTTCGAGGGTGCCCTTTCTATTGTGGGTGTCAGTTTTTTGTTATAACTCCTAGAAGATACAATATGGCGGCCACCATTTAGGGCTTTAAGAAAGAACAAAGGATCCCGCACCAAGCGTGTAGTCGTTTGGAACCAAACTTCGCACATTAATAGATCAAAAGAAGACGGACTGCGCGGAATGCTACTGCGCACTTTGTTTGCATTCTAATGTTTACATTCGCCGTATGTGCGCGCCGTTCTACGGCGCAGACAGTCTTCGATCCCTAGCTGGTTCACTGATTGAATGCGTAGGTAATAAAATTCTTTTTGTATTTGAAATCTGTTTAGCGGTTACATTTCGTGTCAATCGTGATTTTTGTATATAGTGAGTTTTAGAATTTCCACGTTACTGTTCATTGTGAGAAAAAAATTAGTTCAGGAACTCCTTGCGCTGAGAAAGTTAATACGTTTCTTCAAGTGTGTGGAAATTATGAAACGGAGAAATACCATCGATAAATTAATGATTCGATAAAAGCGTCATACTTCAACTGTTATGGGACTTCAATGGAAAATTTAGATAAACCGTGGGCACCAACCTCAATTTGTCATGCTTGTAGATTAAATTTGTCAAATTGGGAAGATGAAAGTACCAAGACGCACACTGTTATTCAACCACCTGTTTGGCGTGAGCCCAACGGTCATGATACTGATTGTTACTTTTGCTTATGCAAAACAGGAGGTTTTTCTAAAAAGTATTTGGAGAAGATCGTTTACCCTGATGTAAAAAGTGTTACACCAGCCAATATTGGTATTAAAAATCACTCTGAAAACAAAAGTCACCGATCAACTCACAAATTAATGGATACTGACGATCCTAATGCAACTAAAGATTCTTCTTGGGAAGAATCGGTTGATGAAAGTCCTAAATTTTTTGACCAAGACGGATAAGACGATTTTATACGTGACCTTGATCTTCCAAAGGATAAAGCTGAGCTTTGCGCTTCAAGACTCATAGAGAGGAAACTATTGTTACCTGGCACTAGAGTAACTGTTTACAGAAATAGAGAAGAAAAGTTTATGAAGTACTTTTCAATGGACAGTGGGGTTGTGTATTGTAATGATATCGAAGGAGAGATTAGCCTGAAAGCAGTACTATTACATGATGGAAATAAGTACGCTGCAATTCCAGTAGGTCACTAAACTACACTGAAAGAATCTTATGATACTTTCCAATTACTCCTGATAAATTTAAAATACAATGTCCATAATTGGCTTATTTGTGGTGACTTCAAAATGATAAATCTTATAATAGGTTTCAATCAGGCAACATTAAATACCATTGTTTTCTTTGCCTTTTGGACAGTCGTGCAAGGGATGAACATTGGATAACGGAGAAATGGCCAGACAGAGTAGAGTGGATAGTTGGCCAGTACAATGTTTTTTTTATGAAAGTCTCTTTGACAGAAAGAAAGTATTATTGCCACCACTCCATATAAAAGTAGGGTTAATGAAGCAATTCGTGAAAGCCCTAAACACCGAAGGAGAATGTTTCAATTATATCAGATCAACATTTCCGCATTTAAGTGATGCCAAAGTTAAGAAAGGTATTTTTGTTGGGCCTGATATAAGAAGACTTATCAAAGATGATGACTTTATCAAAACCATGACATCTATTGAAAAGGATGCATGGTTGATTTTCACAGATGTTGTACAGAAATTTTTAGGGAGCAATTGAGATCCAAAGTTTAGTACTATTGTATCTAGTATGTTAAAGATTTTTAAAAGATTAGGTTGTTTGATGAGTATGAAACTACATTTTTTCAAATCTCATTTGGATTATTTCCCAGGGAATGCTGGAGCATTCAGTGAAGAAATGGGCGAACACTTTCAACAAGACTTTCACCAAAAAGAGCAAAATTATCCAGTTCGATGCAATGTAAGAATGATGGCCGACTTTTGCTGCTCTTTGCAAAGAAATGATAATGACCCTACTAGTCAGAAACGAAAGTCTGTTCAACGATCGGTTGACATGAAGCGCGAACGTTTCGATAAGAAAACAAGCAATTAGTTTCACCTTCATTGGACATACAATCGTAAGTCTTGCCTTAACTGGCTGGCCAATCGAAAGTCTTGCCTTGACTGGCTGGGCAATTCAAAGTCTTTCCTTGGTTGTCTGGGCAATCTAAAGTCTTTCCTTGATTGGCTGGGCAATCTGAAGTCTTTCCTTGATTGGCTGGGCAATCTAAAGTCTTGTCTAAATTGGCTGGAAAATATTAAGTACTTCCTTGCGTAGCTGGACAATCCCAAGTCTTGCCTTAACTGAATGGGCAATCGTAAGTCTTTCCTTGATTGGCTGGGCAATCTAAAGTCTTGTCTTAATTGGCTGGAAAATATTAAGTACTTCCTTGCTTAGCTGGCAATAAAAAAGGGCACCCTCGAAAACCCCGGAGATAATATTTCAAAGAAAAAATATCGTACCATCGGCAATAGAGAATGTGTTGTATAAATCTGAACACCTCAGCGCTAATGGGTTAAAACGCTAAAATAAAAAATTTCAAATTACAATATTTTGGTGAAAAATAAAGATATCCTAATAAATCCAAATAGGTTTGAAAGGGGAAGATTAGTACTTTCAAATTCGATATTAGCTTTGTGGTATACATTTTTCTTGTACAGTTACATAACCTCAAACTCAGCTAAAAACGCGTTTTTTGCATTTTTATCTTAGGATATCTTGAAAACCTGACATACAGGAGCATTTTTGAGTTCGGATTCGGATTCGGCGCATCACAATCCTTCGGAAATGTTTAATCTGCTTTCTGGCTTTTGATTTCTGTCAAATTTTGTCGGCCTGTGTAATCCAAAGCTGGGTACGGTTGGAACCTGTATCCCCTCCTAACATCCGTGCGTGTATCCCCTCCCTTCAGCCGTGCGCTCGCTTGTTCTGTTTTTACTCGGAGAATCAGACGAGCCATATCTCCAGGTGTTTTTTTTTCACTTTTTTCAAAAAGTAATTTTTTAAACGATTACGTTGTTAATTCACATCTATCCTTAATTATAAAAAAAACCAAAAGTCCTAAAGAAAAAGTGAAGATAGTTCTGGATTCTTCTCCGCAATGTCTCCAGGTATGTTTTCATTTTTAAGAATTTACTGAAACATTCTGGTAAACAATTCAGATTTAGTAAGTGAAAAATAACATACCTCGAAGTATCATTATTAAACAAAATTTAAACAATGAAAAAACGTTATTTTAAACATTGTTTTTGTTTGAAATAATCTTTAAACACCTCTAATTCATTAATAAATGTTTTCACCGGTAAGATATCAGTATGATGATCATAAACAAGTATTCTTATATATTGTTAAACAAATAAATAAAATTTCATAAATTACTAAAAAAAGGCTGTAATAAAATAAAGGTAGAATAATCAAATTTATATGTGCTATGGAATATCGTAAAGGTGTGTGCATAGAGGGGGCAAAAACAATGTTTAAACTAACTTTTTTGCATTAAAATTTTTTTTTTTCATTCAGGATAGTTCAAGGTATCTTATTTTTCACTTACTTACTCTGAATTGTTTACCAGGATTGTTAAATATATTCTTAAGAATTATTAACAATATAATTGTTTAAATAATTAATTTTAAAAATATGACAAAAATACCTGGAGATATTACGGAGAAGAATCCAGAACTATCTTAACTTTGACTTTAGGACTTTTAGTATTATTTATAATAAAGGTAGAATAATCAAATCTATATGCGTTTTTACTTTTTGGCTACGACTACTATTCCATTTTTGATTCAAGGTCGAAATTTTAAATTTATATGCATAGCTAACTTCTGGGTCGTAAAATCAGTATGTTGCATTTTACTTGTTATGCAAAAAATCAGGTCTCTGATAAACATACGTTTACTGTCATTTTTAAAAATCAAAACACTATTACAGATAATGTAAGTTTAAAAAATTGTTAATAATAAATAATAGCTTAATTTTCAGAAAAGAATTCTGTACAAATCTGCTAATTTCAATCTTGAAATTAAACTTTTTTATGGTTTGAGCTGTTAAAACAATTTTTATTAAGAAAACATTTTGTAAATAAATAACTATATTTAGAGACTATTTAATTATTTATTAAACTGGAAACACTATAGTTATAGAGAATGTTTTTATCGAAAAAATGTAGTCATTATTTACTCAAATTTAACTATTTCTTAAAAATTAATGAGAAGCGACAGTATGAAAAAGTACAATTACAAAAAATATTATTAAATAATTATTTTCGAAAGTTTTAACCTTTTTTATAAAAATATTTTGACTTTTATAAGGAATGACCGATAAAATTATTTATATTCTTAAAATCATAGAAAACTTTGCTTCCAGCCTTTCGTGCTAAGTAAGAGGGTAGTGTAAAACTGATAACGTAAAACTGATAACGGAGAAGAACAGCTTGGCGACAAACAAGAATCTCTAAAAAGTAGGCTTATCTCTACTAAAAACCTGGCAATTTGCGAAATAATTTATGGGGGCTAATGATATAATGCATAGTATATATACACTGAAATTTAGTGTGTTAGTTGTCATATTAAAATAAAAAATTGTTTTACATTATCTTCTTGTGAGAAAAAATGAGGGCCGTTACTACTCTCTTTGCTTCAGCCGTTTTCGCTAGTTTTATTGGTAAATATATGAAAACCATTATGTATATACATATTAGGGTGGGTCGAAGTTGGGAATTTCATAAAAATTTCAGCAACATTAATAATTTTTTGATAAATTGCATGATTAAAAAAAAATGCATTATTGGGGCATCTGATGCCCCAATATTGATAAATTCGGCAAAATTTGTGAGGATTTGACACATTTTATGATTTTTAAAAACACATTTAATAAAAAAATTCATCAAAATTGAATTTTTTCGATATCCTAATTAATACTGCTGGCATAAAAAAAAGAATTTTTCTGCAGACAAATGCCTGTCTAATGCATTTGTTCATCAAATTTGTTTGGAAAAATAATAAAATTTATCAACTTTTTATAAATGTTGCTGAAATTACCATTAAGTTCTTATCTGATAAGACTGGCATTGGAAAAACTGAATTTTTCTTCCGACAAATGCCCGAATAAATAATTTTTTAATTAAATTTGTTTAAAAGATTATAAGATTATTAAACAAATTATGAATTTTGCTGCAAATATCAGAAAGTTTCAAATTTAAAAAAATGTACAAAAAAAACGAATTTTTCTATCGAAAAATGCCTGATGACTGCATTTGTTCAAAAAAGGTCTTGCAATATAACTAAAAAAAATGTATGATTGTGGAAAATCATAAAAAAACATTTTTTCAAAAAATAATTTCTTTATAAAACATTTTTTTGTTTAATAATATATATAATATTGGAACATCTTTAGCTAATATTAGTTCATAAAACTTAGGCGATTTCGACACTTTGAATTTACAAGTTGAAAAAAGGTAAGGCGGATGTTTTGACCATATGTGCTACGTATAAATCGTTAAAATAAAATTGGAAATGAGTAAATTCAGTGTTTGGAAAACCGGCAGAAGTTGCAGTAAAATGCTTAATAACAAATTTTTTTAAAGAATGCGCATTTTCTTAAAAAAGAAAACTACGTCTCTTTTAAAAATTAAAAATGTTTTTAACATTAACTTTCTGTTTGAAAAAAAATTAAAAATGAAAAAAAAATTCATTATAAATGAAACTACGTCTGTTTTAATATCAATGAATGTTATGAATTGTAATAATATACATTTATGGAAATAATATACAAGTTGAGATATAAATTCGAGTGCGAAGCACAAGATACGCAATGAGAATGTATTCGTTAAAGCCCAAGGAGCTTTAACAAAAAATAAGTCACTATCACCAAATTACTGTTGTCGATGTTTTGACTTTTAGTTTTAAAAAACCTGTGGATATCTGGAATATACAAAAACCAAGCGCGGAGCGCGAGATGAATATATCATCGAGCGCGAAGCGCGAGAAACAACAGTCGCGCGCTCTAGGCGCGCTCAAACTTGCGAGCCGTACGCGTGGCGCGCAATGAGAATGTGGATGTTTGTTGTTACGTT
>NC_046663.1:19070851-19092123 GCF_010883055.1 Belonocnema kinseyi
CGTATGAAATTAAATTGTACATGATTCGGAGTTATATTGAGACATGCAATTTTCTTAGGTTACGCTTCAGAATTATGGAGATTATGGATTTTGAGGTTAGGAAGAGGTGGATGTATGGTTTTGAAGTTATAAATTTTGAGGTTATGGCTTTTAGGTTTATAGGTTATCCACTAAAAAATTTTGCGCTATCTAATTGCGCCATAATTGCTCATATGCGCCACAATTTTTTTGTGGAAAATTTTGAAAATTGCCCAAGATTTGGAGTTAACAAAATTTTACGAATTGATGACCAACAAAATAAAAGGTTTGAAATCCGTATTAATGAAGGGAGTTTCCTATGGGGTTTCGAATGCGCCACAGTATCATTGATTTTGTTATTGCGGATGAAAGACTAAGAGAGATAGTAAAAGATGCAAGAATTATGAGGGGCTCTTAATGCAATACTGATTATTACCTTCTGATCTCTAAAATTAACTTAGGTCGGGGATGGAAAAAAAAGAGAAGCAAGAAAACAAAACAATCGCAAATCAAAACTAAAAACCTACAGAAACCGGATGCGCGAATAGATTTCCAAAATAATATTATCGAAAGTGTAGATAGGGCATTTTGGGAAGCTCTTACAAAAAACAAAGATAAGGAGAGCGTATGAAAAAAGTTCCGGGATATCATTGTTAGTTTTGCGATCGAAGTGTGTGGTACTGCGGTTGTAGGAAGAATGTTTGGTGATGCGTGGTGAAATGATGAAATTCAGGCTGCCCTAAAAGAAAAGGAAAAAGCGTACAGGAGAATTTTGAACATCGCAGGTCTTAGCGACGGCGAAAGGAATATACGTATAAATGATTACATACACAAAAAGAGTATACTCAAACGATTAATTAAGGAAAGTAAAGATAAAATTAGAGCAGGCGATGAAAGAAAAATACAAAACGACTTTGACGGAAGCAAGAAACTGCTTTATAAAATTTTAGGAATCAAAATATTATAACTGATGTCATTTTAAATAAAACACATTATTTTTTACAACAAAATATTTAAATTTACAAAAAAAAATTAAATTTAACCATGTTTTTTCCAAATGAACTTTTTCCGACCGTCGCTTCTTAACCAATTCTTGAAAAATGATTTCATTTTATTAAAAGACGGCTAATTTTTTCCGAAACATTCTCTGCAACTCTACTGTTTTTCAATTTTAATATAGAAATAATCTTAAAATATAATTATTTGTTTGAAAAATGTTTTCTCACAAAAAATTTTTCTTAAGATTTCAGACATAGAAAAATTTACTTTTAAAATTGAGACCAGTAGAGTTGTAGCGAATGTTTTTCCGAAAAAAGAACTGTTAAAAAACTGTCAACAAAATGATTTCTTAGCAAAGTGACGCAATTAAATATTTTAAAGAAAAAGTTGATTATTCAAGAAAAGAAGAATAATTTATTGTTAAAAAGTTGCATTTTAATTAAAAGAGATGGAATTTTTACTAAACCAGATACATTTTCAGATCAAAAAGAAAAATTTTCAACAAAAAAAAAATAGTTGAATTTTCTTTTAAAAAATATTTATCTTGACTTTTTATGATTAAAACATAGATTTTTAAATAAAAAATGAATTTTTACGAAAAAAATTGAATTTTAAGTCCAGAAGACCAATTTTCAACCAAAAAGGATGACTTTCCCACTAAATTGTTAAATTTTTGACGAATCAGTTCCATTTTTGACCAAAAATATAAAAATTCTTTTAAAATAGATGATTTTTTATTTTAAAAAAGTAGTTGAATTTTAATCCAAAAAAGATTCCAGTTGATTTTCTTAAAAGAAAATATGAATTTGTGAATCAAAAATGTTTTGTACGGAAAATATTGAATTTTCAATCCAAAGAGAGGAAATTTTTCCAATCAATAAGGATGAAATTTTAACGGAAAGGAATGACTTTTGAATAAAATTGTTGAATTTTGTACGAAAAAGTTCTATTATTGAAAAGAAAAAAATGACCTTTTTCTGAAAACAAATTATTTTTTATTCAGAAAAATTTTTAAGCAGTTGAATTTTTATTCAAAAAAAGAATCCCGTTGTCTTGTTAAAATCAAAATTTGAATTTTTGAACAAAAAATGTATTGCTACGCGAAAATTGAACTTTCAATCCAAAAAGGCAAAAATTTTTAATCAATAAAAATGCATTGTCGACAAAATAGTTACATTTTATTTGCAGTTTCTACTAAAATATATGCATTTTTAAATTAAAAAGACAACATTCAAAAAGAGTTAAATTTTTAAACGATTAGTTGAATTTTTAGCCTAGAAAGATCAAATTTCTTCTAAGAGATACATTTTTTTATCTTTAAAAAATATTTAAATTTGCATCCAAAAAAGATTCCAGTTGACTTTTTAACGCCAAAATAAGAGCTGTAAAAAATAAGTTAAATTTCTCGACAATAGCCCAATTTTTAACCAAAAAGTATGACTTTTTAACAAGATTGTTAAATTTTTCATCCGAAGAGTTGCTTTTTTATTCTAAAAAGATGCAATATCTTTACTGAAAAGCATGCACTTTTAAATCAATAAGACAAATTTTCATAAAAAAAGTTGATATCTGTTAATCTATCAGCAAAAAAATATGAATTTTAAACTAAAGGTTATAGTCTTGCGAAAAGAGTTGAATTTTTAACCCAAAAAGACGAATTTTTAACAAAAAAATTTAATTTGCAACCAAAAATAAGATCTTGTTAAGAACATCGTTAAATTTTCAACTAATAGTAAATAAATAGCAAATTATATATAATAAATAATAACTTTTAAAACAAATTTGGTTGATTTTCTAATTGAAAAACATCCAATAAAGAAAATAGTTAAACTTTAAACCAAAGAGGTGAATTTTTATCTAAAAAAACGAATCTTCAAAATGATTTTCCAAAAAAGAGGTTTACCAAACATTTTAAAACAAAATAGTTGATAAATTTTAAAATAAACAAGACAAATTGAAAAAAGTTAAATTTTGTTTTAAAAAAGAATAATCAGCTGAGCAGTTAAATTTTCAACCAAAAACGATGACCAACAAATTTGTAGATATGTCAAACAATTGGTTGCATTTTATTTATAAATCCTGAAAACTGACTGACTGAGCACGAGTTGAAGTAAAAAACGAATTGAAATTGATTTTTACAAAAAAGTCAGTTTTTTTGCTTTAATTAGAAAACTAAAAAAAGCTACAACTTTTTGCACAGAAAAAAAGATTCGCAATGGAATTTTACATCAATATATAGTCTTTATAAATTAAACATCAAAAATGTTTTTGAAAGCCTCCAGGGGTGTTCTCACTGTTGGCGAAATAAGTTTAAATGCCCTTATTCGATTCGAAAGCTCAATTTTCAAATTAAAATTATGAATCTAAAAAAATGACTGCTTTTTATTTTCATTGTCGAATGTATTAACTATGTTTGGGTTGAGCAATCAAGATGAGGATTCAATAAATCAGTGCAATAATTGATACAATAATTGATTTTTTACGTGCAATTTCTTTTTACAGATTTATCTGAGCCAATGCATCAAAATGCTAGGACACCACCTCCTGAACCAGATCCGAAAGCTATAAAATTAACCCTGGAGAATGTTTATTATTATCGCAGTCATCTAGATGGACATCCAGTACATTTATTAGCACCTGGCACTCATTATGTGGTAGCAAATAGAAAGTTTACAATGATTTATGCAATAGAAGTAGCTGGCTATCAATGTCCATTCGTGGCATTCAAGGGCCGAGGGCATCCTGTGAATCTTGATCATATTCCGAAATCTGATTTTCGAAGAGTTATGATACCAATAGGCCATGGAAATAAATGCAACAAGCCTCAGCTTTATTATACTAGAGAAGAAGTGTTATACGAAGAAATGCCGAAGGATGCGGAAATACACCTTGCTCAAGTGAATAACAAATTTACAAAAGAGTACGTAGAGGAAACTTTGGCAGGACATTATCCGAAACTCCCTGAACCAATCACTGATGAGTACCTTCGGAGAAACGCGGCTTCTAGTTCTCGCCAACCCAAATCTGGTTCAAGTGAGGAAAACTAGTCCAATTGAATTATAATTATCATTCAATTAATCTATTTTTTATCAATAAACGGTGTTAATTATTGCGTTAGTACTTTCATCACTTTTCTCTTCCCTTTTAATTTATCTTTTCTTCTATTAATAAATAAGCGATGAGTGGAGAATTGGTGTTGGAAAGGGATGCGAGTGTAGATTGAGAGAAAATGCGGAGTTAAAATGTGGACTCGAACTATGGTCAGGAGTACATAGTGAACAAGGACGAATCCAGAGAAATTTCCAGAAAGGGACATAACTCGGTAAAGTTGAGGAGTGGTTGGACTCTGGTAACAAAAAACTGAAATTTGAAATTTTGATTATTTAAGAATACTCTTTTATAGAAAATAAGTTGGCGTTTTTTTCCGCTTGCGAAATAACTTTATCTATCATTGTTTTCGAGATAACCATAATTAAGATTTTATTTCTGAAGTCGATTTGTAATTAAATCTTGATCCTTCGCTCGTCGTCATTTTTAACCAAAACGGAGGACTTTAACAAAACCTAAAATTAAAGAAATTTAAATGAGATTAACATCAAATTGGAAATCCTATTTAACGTCCAATAATCAAATTAATGTTCAAAATTTCTGAAAATAGAACCAAGAATCCATGGACCAAATTTGAAAAAACCACCATAAAATTTTCCTATTGAAATGTGAAGAAAAAAACAAATAAAGAAGAAAACTTTTTTCTCCTAAAAAGAAATATGAAATAATTTTCCTCCTTTGACAAAAATGAAAAAGAGGAGAGAAAAATTTAATAAATTTAACAAATTTTAACAAATTTGTTGATATTACAACCAAATGGCTGCATTTTTACCCAAGAAAGATTCAATTTCTTCTAAAACAGATGACTTTTTAATAAAAAACTACTATTTTTGCAGCTGAACTTTTTATCTAAAAAATATTTTAGTTAATTTTCCAGCACCGAAACATAAATTTAAAATAGATAGTAAATTTGCCACGAAATAGTTGAATTTTGAAAAAAAGCAAAAACAAACAGTACAATTTTCAACCAAAAATATGACGTTTTAACAAAATAGTTTAATTTTTAACCAGACAGTGGCATTTTCATCCAAGAAAGATAAAAATTCTCTTAGAACAGATGATTTTTTATTTAAAAAAAAATTTTAAGTTGAACTTTTATTTAGAAAATATTTCAGTTCAATTTTCAATACCAAAATATTACATTTAATCAAAAAGTAAATTGTACACTAAATAGTTAAATTTACAACAAACAGCAGAATTTTTAACCAAAAAAGTATGACTTGAACAAAATTGTTAAATTCCTTGAATGTTTTAAAAAAGAAGTTAAATCTTCATTTAACAAAATTTAAATTGACTTTCAAACACAAAAATAGGAATTTAGAAAAAAATCTAAGAATTAGTTTAATTTTCAAAAAAGCAGTGGCATTTTTGCCAAGAAAGATGCAATACTTATCCTGAAAAAGATGAACTTTTAAATCAAGAAGACAAATTTTCAGGCGAAATAGTTTTCGTCCAAAAAAAAATTCAGTTGACTTTTTAGAAAAAATATAAGTTTTAAACCAAAGGTTAATGTTTTACCAAATGAGTTAAATATTTAACCCAAATGACAAATTTTTAAGAAACCAGTTCAATTTTCTACCAAATGAAATAGTTAAATTTTCAATAAAACTGATGAATTTTCAACCGAGAATATTAAATGTCTACCAAAAAAGTTAAATTTTTTACAAAAATTAAATAGTCAAATTTTTAGTCAGAAAAATTTAATTTTCAATCGAATAAATTAAATTTCAGCCAAAAAGTTTAATTTCCTGTCGACAAATTATTATTTTAAACAAAATGCATGACTGTTCAACCCAAGCTTGAACTTTTAAAAAATTTTCTACCTCAAATTAAAATTTTTTGATGAATTTTTTAAATCTAAAAGATACATTTTTAATAAATGGCGACGCATTTTGTTTAAAAAGTTTAATTTTCATTCAAGGAAGATTTCAGTTGACGTTTAAAAATCACAATATGAATTTTTAAATGAAAAATAAGTTTCAACGAAAAAATTGAATTTTTAATTCAAAACTTATCAGTAAATTTATTTATTTATTTCATAGCGAAAAATCTTTAAAAACATTTTCTAAATTATTATTATTTTCTACAGAAAACAAAAAAATTATGCAATTAAATAAATTATTGTAAAAGAAAAACAGAACTCTGTTGAAAAGTAACGCATTAGGACCCTGCATATTTGTAAGCAAATTAATGTCAATTCCATTAATCCAGCGTATTTAAATATTACAAAAAATTATTTTTTAACTTTGTTTACAAAATTATAGAGCAATGCTTTTAAAATGAGAAATAGTAGGTCAAGTTCACTATGTCAAAATATGACCTTATTATTTTGTCATCAGTTTAAAGAATGTCGCACTATCGCTTCGTCTTATTAAATTTTTCTATTTTTGACGTTTAACTCTTGAGACCATTTTTTAAATAATATATTCTAATATTTGACAAAATCTTAATAATTTGACAAAATTTATTAACCCAAAAAATTTGCTATAAAATTGTTAAGCATTGTTTTTTGATAGGATGCGAAATTTTCATTTTAATCGTGAAAAATAACGTTAAAAATAAAAAAAAACAATTTTATTTTATCGATACAAGGTATGACAAAAATAAAGACAAAATTTGATTATCCAAAAAAATGCCACAAATTTTATAATCAGTAATTTTTTATGGAACGCCTATTTTTTGTTTTAATTTAAAAAAATTAAACTAAAAATAAAAAAATAAATTTTTTTCCAAAACATAATATTTAAAAAAAAATTAAATTGCTTTTCACAGACACTCATTTCTTATTGTTAAGGATTTATCTGTTTCGATGGACTTTCTTTTTTTAATTGAACCATTTCGTAAAAAATTTGTCGCCTAAAAGTGGTTGACAATTTAATAATAATAAGCAAAACTAAACAAATAATAAACTATCTCCACGTGACATTTTGTATTAATTATTCTATAACTCTAATATATAATATAATAATGAATTTAGATTAAGACCTAGTTTAAGAACATATCCATTTAAAATCAATGAACTTTGTTTTAATAAACAGACTGGCAGACTTCAGCGAGACAAGGCAACGACTTGGAATTTCCGCGGTTCTCACGTCAATCGCGAATCACAAGATCCGATTCCCTACTTCCTTACGAGTTGTAGAAATTTACTTTTCAAGCCCCACTCTTTTCAAACTAAACAATCCGCGCTTCCCTAACCCCTCTTCTTTGAAACAACGAATCCGCGTTGTCGCCGTCCCACTTCGAGATCCGCGTAGAAGCGAAGTATATAAATATGTGCAGTTCCCGTATTTAGGATGAGAGTGGTTGGAAAAGGAATAAATAAGTGCGTTTTATGGCCCCGAATTTTATGATACTGATTACGGAATTGAATTGAGCGCTGACTGATTATTGATGAGAGGAATTGAGAGAATTTTTGTTTAGGAGCAAATCGAGCGAACGAACTCAAAATTCGGCACAAAGCACGTGTGAAGAGAGCGAGTGCTGCTCAACGCAACTGGATTGAGAGACGGTTCTTCGAAAATGCATATGGATACCATATCCGAACGAAGATAACTCTTAAGCAGGTTATAGTTAACCTAAATGAGAGCAAGAAGCATCTTCAGATTGCCATGGCGAAGAATGACAACGATGAACCAAAAGGGAAGAAGCCGAAGACCATGGAGAAAAACTAGCAACAGGTACCCTCTGTACCCACTTAAAATAGATTTGGAGTATTGCAATCTAAAGAGAATGAAGACATTGAACTCATGGAAGAAGGTAACAGCAGCAGAGGTAGCAGCAGCAGCGATGGGGCAACAACTGAAATTCAGACCAAATCCGAAAAACTAAGAATCCCTCCGATCATCATCATGGAACAAGCAATAGAGAATTACTCCATCTGTATTAAGACCATGAAAGATGTGTGTAAAGATAAGCATATGAGGATTGACTTCTCTAATAGTGGAAAGACTTCCAAACTTACAGTTCACTCTACATCGATGGACGATGCAGGAGCGCTTCAAACACAGCTGCGAGAGAGCAACATGGCGTACTACACGTATACGCCAAAATGGCAGAGAAAGAAGAGGATCGTCGCTAAGAGACTGCCAAATCTGTCACTCGATGACATCAAAAAAGACTTCAAGAATCAAGGCATTACCTATGAGAGTGTATATGTGCTAAAAAAAACCCGAAAATACCTGTGTCCTATAGGGATCCAACATATTTAATTACTTTTCCCAGGGAAGTGGATATGAAAAAGTGTGGGAATTGAAATACATTTGCCAAGTGAAAGTGAAGTGGGACACTTACAAGAACTCCAGAAAAGCGACACAGTGTTATAATTGCCAAATTTTTGGACATGGCAGTGAACATTGTATGAACTTACCCAGATGTGTCAAGTGCGATAAACGGCATGAAAAAAGGAGGTGTAACAAGGAAAAGGGTGATACACCAAAGTGTGTCAATTGCTCCGGTGACCAACCAGCGAACTATTCACGGTGTACGACTTGCCTGGAATGACTACATAACATCCGAACAAATGAAAAACGACACAGGACTGAGGTCAGCTTCCAGACCTCCCTAACAGACATGCTCCTCTTCAAACGCAGAGAAACATGGCACCAAGGCCAATGCCGAACGCGTGGAAACAGGACCGGCCTAACAATCAACAGGATGATCAAATCTCTAACATGGACGATTATCGAACACTCATGGACGAAATAAGTTAATTGAATAAACTATGTGACATAGGTAGAATGCTTAGATTAGTAAGAGAATTGAATAGTAAATTAGCCAATTGTACAAATGATCTTGACAGGTTGCGAATTTTCACTGAAGTTGCCAATGGAAAATAGAAGGGAAACACTCTCTAATCTTATTATTAGTCATTGGAATATCAACGGAATTGCTGGCAAATCCAGTGAATTGAAGCAATATGACCAGGTCCATCGCCTACACATTATAATGTTGAATAAAACAAAGCTCAATTCTAAACGCAACATCAAGATTCCCAATTTCAAATGCTTCAGGAAAGACAGGAGCGAGAGAGGTCCGATGGTGGAGTCATGATCTATGTTAGAGAAGGTGTCATGAAGTACCCTTAGATACTAAAACCATTGAGGCTGTGGGAATTAAGCTTTACTATGCCAGGGGTAGAACAATCTTTGATTTTGCAGAAAAGTATCTATATCAGATTCACTATCCTGATAATTTTACACTTTACTCTTACAATAGCACCTTTCCTAGTACAGTAGACATAGGTATATCTAAAAACATTGTTTGTGATATCACCGTTGATGCAATCAACGAATTAGATTCAGACCATTTACCTGACATTCTCTCTATGAGTATCAGGGCAACTAATATAAAAATGGAGACTAGAATATTTCCTAATTATAAAAGAGCTAACTGGGGGTTGTTCAGAGAACTTATTGATAAAAACCTCACTTTTAGTAGATGTATTAAAACTGAAGCACATCTTGATAGTTCCGTCAGCGATCTGGTCAGTGTAATTCATAACGCCATGGAAAAGTCTATACCAAGACACCGTTATCAGAAAAATATCAAGATCGTGCCTGAAGAAGTTAAAAGCTTAATTCAAACTACGAACGATCTTAGAAAAATTAGCCAAAGAACACATAGAAAAGAAATTAAACGTGAAAGATAACTCACTTTGGAAAATGCCTAAATGTTTCACAAAGCAACATAATACTGCAATTCCTAAAAGAAAATTAGAAATAAGTATCATATGTACAATTTATGTCACACTAATTGATCCTAATAAATGCATTTTGAAAACAAAAACAGTATTTAGGATGAATCGAGTCCTCCATCCCAGACGATGAGCCTCGTGAATGTTCGAAAATTTTAACTGTCCAACTGCATCTACGGACTGCTGGTTCATGATTATCGCTAACAACCAACGACTTTGCCTAGTCTCGCCAGTGTCCTGGGACCGCATGTCAATACAGAAGCGAACCTTGTTTATTTTGTTGACATCCTAATAGGGTTCCTCTCTAAAATTAGGAATGACTCATTGTTTAGACATGTCGAATTTTGTTATTTTGGCGGTTACCAAACGGGGATCTCGACATGCCCCTCTTTCCAGAGAGTGCTCGGCGGGTCTGACATTGGTATAATAAATTTGCGCTGTCTAGATTTTTCACGGAGTCCTTACGTGAACTTTGAAATTGCCTAGCGAAGGAATGTTTTTTGAGTTCTATGAACTATCTTGACATTTCCCCATGACTCTACTTTGTATTCCCTTGACAAAAATTACTGACGTCATTTTAATTTTCATCTAAAAATATATAAACTATTTGATCAACAATTTCCACCAAGTTGAGTGCTTTGTAAAATTGTTTGAATAAAATTAGTTCTTTTTTAGTTGAAAATAAATTTCGTGGACTGAAAATTTACTTATTCCATTTTGGTTTGAAACTCATCTGCTTGTTTAAAGTAATATATTGTGCTACAAGTGTGGAAAGTAGGCAGTTCCACACGAGTGTAAAGTTAGCTGTACGAGCCAGAGACAAGTCGAAGACGAGCCGGAAATGACCCGAAGATGAGCCGATGGTAAGTACTGTAAACTTCACAAGAGTTTCAACTGCCTAATTTTAGCTCCTGTAGTACACGATATTTTTTCTAATAAATGCGGGAAATTTATGGTAAAATTACAAAAATTACCTGATAATTCCGGACATTTTTGGTAAACTTGTAAATTACCGAAAATTAATAGAAATTTAGTGTATCCGAAGCTTTTTGGCAGAAATTCAAAATTTTTTGAAAATTACTGGATAATTTGCTAAATTTTCTGAAATTTATGAAAAATTTTCGAAATTTTCAGGAATTTACGAAAAATGGGCAAATTACCGACATGCGCAAGCACAACAGCAAAAAAAAGTGATCTTACTCAAAGAGCGCAAGCGCAGCAGCTAGAAAGAGTCTTTTTCTAACTGCTTTTTACCACGGTTTCGGAATTGTTCACTTCCCGCACGCCATACATGCCTCAAAAATCGAACTTTTCGTGCGTGTGTTAGAAAAAAGCATTTATATATATATATTCAGGGTGTCTAAAAAATCCCGGGACGGTTGGATATTTTCTCAGGTAAAATATTTTTCAAAAAAGTGAAGGTCATTCCTGAAGTAAATTTCAATGAAGAATTTAATGGTAACCTTCATTTTGGCCTTGAAGTTGACCTTCATGGCTTTTTGAAGGTCAACTTTTTTTTTTAATGGAACCCCCCCCTTTTTTATATCTGCAATCGATAGAGCGGAAAATTCTACGTTCAGGTACGTACCCAAGTCATAGGTCAATTTTAAAGTTCACGGTAAGTTAGAGGTTATTTGAAATTAACAAAGTTTTCGAAGAGGTTAATGTAATTCCTGAAGTAAATTTCAACGAGGAATTCAATGGTCACCTTTATTTTGACCTCAAAGTTGACCTTCATGACTTTTCAAAGGTCAACTTTGTTTTTTCAAATGGAAACCCCCTCTTTTATATCTGCAATCGATAGAACGGAAAATTCTACGTTCAGGTACGTACCCAAGTCATAGGTCAATTGTAACGTTTAAGGTCAGTTAGAGGTTATTTGAAATTACAAAGTTTTCCAAGAGGTCAGTGTAATTCTTGTGGTACATTTCAACGAGGAATTTAATAGCGACCTTTATTTCGACCTTGAAGTTGACCTTCATGGCTTTTTGAAGGTCAACTTTATTTAAAAAAATTGAAACCCCCTTTTTTAATCTGCAATCGATAGAGCGAAAAATTCTACATTCAGGTACGTACTAAAGTCATAGGTCAATTGTGACGGTCAAGGTCAGTTAGAGGTTTTTTGAAATTAACAAAGTTTTCCAAGAGGTCAGTGCAATTCCTGAAGTAAGTTTCGACGAGAAATTCATTGTTGAGCTCTGTATTGATCTTGGTGATTAGCTTCAAGGTTTTTTCAATGTTTTTTTCAAGTAGTTTACGTTTACGTTTAGCATTACCCAGGAACAGCGACGTGAATGTAGTAAATTCTGTTCCCTTTGGGGTGCTTAGTTAGCGTGAGTTCCCTTGCCTTTCACGTTTCGGGGTGCTTGATTAGCGTGAGTCTTCTTGCCTCTCACGCTTCAATGAAGATGTTCGAACTGGAAACCTTGAGCTTCTTGAGAAAAAGCTATGCGATTGTAAAAATGAGTTACAGCATTATGAATCATCTCCCTATCAATCAAAGTAGCTTGTTGCAGAATCAGATTCTGCAATTCGTCTAAGCTTTGCGGTTGCGTTGAGTATACTTTGATCTTTAAATAACCCCAAAGAAAATAGTCGAGAGGCGTCTGATCATGAGATCTAGCAGACCACTCGATTTTACCCCTTCTTCCAATCCACCTTTAAGGGAACTGAGTACCTACATATGTTCAAACCTCCATAACAAATATTTTGGAACCAAATATTTTGAAAAATATCGCCTGTAATCTCCCTCATTCTTGGTACAATTTGGTTTCTGAGAAACTCTTCATATGCACGGGCATTGAGATTACAATCGATGAAGAAGGGGCCTATCAATGTATCATTCAAGATACCGGCCCAAACATTAATCTTTTGTGGATATTGCGTGTGACTCTTCAACATCCAATCAGGATTTTTGTCGGCCCAATATCTACAATTTTGCCTGTTAACTTCACCTTTTAAAGTGAAAGTAGATTCATCTGAAAATACTATCTTGTACAAGAAAAGAGGATCTCTATCAATTCTGTCCATCATAATTTCACAAAATTCAACCCGACGATCAGGATCGTCTTCATTGAGCTCTTGTACCAGATGAATTTTGTAAAGATGGAAATTAACACTTTTGAAAATATTTCACACTGTCTCCGGAGCAACTTCACGCTCATCACTAGCTCGACGTAAGCTAAGCTGTGGGTTTTCAACAAATGCTTGGTCAATGTCCATCTGCCTCTCCTCAGGTGCTGCAGATTTTGGCCGACCAGTTCTCTGAAGGTCCTTGATAGATCCATGATTCATAAAGCGCCTTACAGTTCTTTCAATTGTTGATTTTGATACAGGATTTAACACTTCTCCATTACGAAAAGTGCGATTAAAAACCAAACGAACTTGATCATAAGATCGAACTCGATCTCCTCAACCACGCATCATTAATAAAGATACCCTCTCTCGTTCCGAAAGTTTGACTTGCGCCATAATAATCTTTTAGCGAAAGGTATTAAGTATGTACTCGTAATACGTAAATTTAGTTTCGATTCATAATATTCGTATGGAAAAACAGTATAGGACTTATGGTATCGCCTTAAGTATAGACGTAGGTATCGAAAAACGGTATAGGACTGTATAACTCTTCGGGGAGGAACAGAATTCTCACCAGAACACCTGGAACTTTTAATGAAAAATTTCCTTATGATTTTACAATATTCAAAACGCTGTAGCCAAGGTCAATACAGAGCTCACCAATGAATTTCTCGTTGAAATTTACTTCAGGAATTACAATGACCTCTTAGAAAACTTTGTTAATTTAAAATAACCTCTAAATGACCTGGACCGTTACAATTGACTTATAACTTGGGTACGTGTATGAATGTAGAATTTTCGGCTTTGTCGATTTCTGATGTAAAAAAAGGGGGGTTTCCATTCAAAAAAACAAAGTTGACCTTCAAAAAGCCATGACGGTCAAAATGAAGGTGACAATTGAATTCCTCGTTAAAATTTACTTTAGGAATTACACTGACCTCTTGGAAAACTTGGTTAATTTCAAATAACCTCTAACTGACCTTGAACCTCACAATTTACCTATGATTTGGGTACGTACCTGAACGTGGAATTTTCCGCTCTATCGATTGCAAATATGAAAAGGGGGTTTCTATTTAAAAAAACAAAGTGGACCTTCAAAAAGTCATGAAGGTCAACTTCAAGGTCAAAATGAAGGTGACCATTGAATTCCTCGTTGAAATCTACTTTAGGAATTACACTGACCTCTTGGAAAACCTTGTTAATTTCAAATAACCTCTAACTGGCCTTCAACGTTACAATTGACCTATGACTTGGGTACGTATCTGAACGTAGAATTTTCCGCTCTATTGATTGCAAATGTAAAAAAGGGGATTTCTATTTTAAAAAACAAAGTTGACCTTCATAAAGTCCTGAAGGTTAGCTTCATGGTCAAAATGAAGGTGACTATTGAATTCCTCGTTGAAATTTACTTTAGAAATTACACTGACCTCTTGGAAAACCTTGTTAATTTCAAATAACCTCTAACAGACCTTGAACGTTAAAATTGACCTATGACTTGGGTACCTACCTGATCGTAGAATTTTCCGCCCTATCGATTGAAAATGTAAAAAAGGGATTTCTATTTTAAAAAATAAAATAGACCTTCAAAAAGCCATGAAGATCAACTGCAAGGTCAAAATAAAGGTCACCATTCAATTCCTCGTTGAAATTTACTTTAGGGATGACCTTCACTTTTTAAAAAAATATTATATATATATTAATTGGAAAATTCTTTTATTTAGAGTAAATGTATGTTTTTAGATAAAAATGCAACTAAAGTTTTGAAAATTCAAAATATTTTTTTGAAAGGACCTTTTTTGTTTAAAAATTAATTTGTTTAACTCAAGATTTTACTGTTAAATTTTTGTTGTAGACATACGCTTTTTAGATAATGTATCCAACTACTGATTGAAAATGAATTGTTTTTTGTTCCAAATTTGACCTTTTTAGAAAAGCACTCAGTTTGATTCAACATTTATTTTTTTAAATCGAAGGACATTATTTAAAATAATTATGTTTCTGGTACATAATTAATATTTTTGGTTATAAATTTTAGTACAATGCTCCAAATTTATATTCTGTATTTAGGAATTAATAAAGCATTTGAAAATTCATCAATTGTCTCAAAAATTAATTTATTTTGTTTAAAACTCAACTGGTCTGCAATGAATTTTTTAAACTGGAAATGTAACTATTTTATTTTTCGGTGAAAATGTATATATTTTTTGTTGAAAAATAATAAAAATATTGAATAAATAAGGATAATGAATGATAATGAATAAATAATAATAATTGAATAAAAATTTCTGTATTTTGCAGAAAATTTTCTAGCTTTGCAAATTAATTTTTGTAACTAAAATTTTAAATATTTACTTTAAACATTTTAAAAAGCAAAATAAAAGATTGGGGATAAACAAAAATTTCGAAAAAATGACCGTGTCCCCACTAAAAAATCTGAAAAATTGGGAAAAATTTTGGAATAAAATAAAATATTTCTCTGTAGTTACTTCGTGTGGGGAAAGATGAGGGTTGTAATGACCCTTTTTACTTCGGCAGTTTTCGCTAATATTATTGGTAAATATTGAAAATTATATACTAAAAAGTACATTTTTAAAACTCAACTGTTTTTTTTTTAGTTTTCCTTTTTGAGTTTGAAAATTAGATTATTTTTGTAAAAAATTTAATTATTTAGTTGAAAACTAACAACTTGCTCAATTTTTTTCTCTCTTGACAGAAAAACATTTCTTGGTTGGAAATTCAATTCTTATATTTTTCTTAAAAATCTAAACGTTTTGTTAAGCATTCCCCTTTTTGGACAAACAAATTTTATCTTTAGATTTAAAATTAAACCATTTATGATTATTAAATTAATTTATTGAAAATGATATGAAACATGAATTGAAACCAAAATAGAGTCAAATTCTTGTCAATAATTAAATTGAATTAAAAACTACCAATTAATTATGTTAAAAAAATAATTTAATTTTAATAAGCTTTTAACTCAATTATCAAATGATTAAAAACAAATTTTATTTGGATAGTATAAAAACAACATAATAATGAAGCTATTCAAAAGATTTTTTATAATATATAAATAATTTAATTTATATAACATAATTAATTAAAAATGTTTATAAAAAAATGATTATAATTTTTTTGTTGAAAATTATTAACTTGATGAAATTATTTCTCTTTTTTGACTAAAAAATCTTCCTTGGTTGAAAATAAATTTCTAAAATTTTCGTTGAAATTATTTGTTAAAAATTCATCTATTCATTATTTTATTCAAAAGTTAAACAATTTTTTTGAAGTAAATTATTTCTTGGAAATTCAAGAATTTTGTTGCATTTTCAATTATTTCCTAGAAATTTAATAATTTTCTTGAAAATCCAACAGTTTTATTGAGAATTTGCCTTTTTGGATGATTAATGTTTTCTTACAGATTAATAATTCAACTAATAGGTACAAACTCGATGAAATTTTTTTCTCTCTAGACTAAGAAACCTTTCTTCATTGCAAATTCAACTCTTATATTTTTCATTAAGAGATCATCTTTTTTTTATAATAAATGTATTCACTTAGTTAAAAGTTGAAAATATTTGTTAAAAATTAATTTCTTTTGTTGAATAATTATCATTTTACTTGAAAATTCAATTGTTTGGTTGAAAATTTAATTATTTAGCTATAAATTTAACTATATTGTTTAAAATTTCTCTGGGTGAAAAAATACTCTCCTAATTTTTTCAGATTAAAAAAAAAATTATTACACATTATTACATTATTACTTCGATTTAATGCATGCATTTATTTTGCGGAATTTCAAGCTCGTTACCTGAAAATTAGAAAAATTGAAAATTATGAACGTAGGATATATGCTACAAAAGGCACTACAGGGTTAAAATTAAAAAATTAAAAATATTCTATAAGAATTATCATTTACGTGGCCTGATTTTCGATTTTTTTATTTAAACTTATTGCATTAAAATTACTTGCTTTAATCGAAAAAATAATAGTCGATCATACAAATTTTTAATTCGTTTAATTCGTGCTTACGTTGAGTTGAATGTGAAAAAGCATGGTTTTTTCAATTAAAAAAAGGCAGTTTTTATTTATTTACTGGAAAATTTTAAGCCCGAGAGAAAAACTGTAAATGGAGACTCAGGTTCATTTTTCAAGAGCTATCTAACTGTATTTTTGGTTTTTTCAAATTTTGAATTTTACTTTTGATACCTGACGTCACAGCCTGGACAATACTCTTACTCGTTCTCGAGCGCCTGTCGCCTTGTCCAGAACTACTCAAATATACCTTCTCCCTCTTTCACTTTTTTCAATTCCACGAATCTGAAGCATTGAAATATTCGCGGAATTCAGAATCTGTTGCGTCTCATCTATCAGATGTTTATGTTTTGTTTTACTTTTGTACAGTTTGCCATTCCTCTTGTAATAGAGCGTTAATATTTCTTGGCATAATATTGACATTTCTTGACATAATATTCAATGAATAAATTAGTTTACATCATGTACTCTCATTTATTTATGCATAACACTTTGATACTACCTGATTACTTGATCAGTTTTTATTATTGGCGCCGAGCAACTTTATTATGAATCGGATCTGCAATTCCCACTACAGCCCACGCGCGATTCGCCTAGTCGCTATCAAATTGAGACGTTAATAATTTCTTGAATATCAATTCGATTGGGTTCACATTTTCTAGAAAAATTCTTTCCACTCATCTTAATAACTTTCTCGCTGGAAGTTCTTTGTTTCTCAAAATTCGCTCGATAAACGAAACGCCGGAAGTTAGAGAAGTCCGATAAGCGCCATGGATCAGAAAAAAAATTACAAGAAATAAATATCAAATTTCGTATTACTGCTCCTTTAGTTGAAGGGAATTTTAAACTACCTCCCCTAAGAATTTTATTTATAATTCCTGAAAACTGACTCATTGAGAACGAGTTGAAGTGCCCTTATTCGAGCCGAGAGTTCAATTTTCAACATAAAATTAAAAATCTCTCTCTCTCAAAAAAAGCATGAATTGCCCGATTTTTATTTGCATTGCTTTATGTATTATGTTTTGGATGTCCCATTAAGAGCACGATTTAATAAATGAGTGCAATAATTAATACAATATTCGATTCTTACGTACAATTTTCTTCCTATTAATAAATAAGCGATGGGTGGAGAATTGGTGTTGGAAAGGGATGCGAATGTAGATTGAGAGAAAATGCGGAGTTAAAATGTGGACTCGAACTATGGTCAGGAGTACATAGTGAACAAGGACGGATCCAGAGAAATTTCTGGAGGGGGCGATTGTGAATTGAACGCCCCGATTCCGGAAAAGGACATAACTCGGTAAGTTGAGGAGTGGTTGGCCTCTGGCAACTAAAAACTGAAATTTGAAAATTATATTTTTTAAGAATGCTCTTTTATAGGAAATTAGTTGGAACATCTTTTTCCGCTTGCGAAATAATTTTATCTATCATAGTTTTCGAGATAACCATGATTAAGATTTCATTTCTGAAGTCGATTTGTAATTAAATCTTGGTCCTTCGCTCGCCGCCATTTTTAACCAAAACGGATGAATTTAGCAAATACTAAAATTAAAGAAATTTAAATGAGATTAAAATTAAATTGAAAATCCTATTTAACGTACAATAATCAAATTCGTGTGCAGAATTTCTGAAAATCGAACCAAGAATCCATCGACCAAATTTGGACAACCACCATAAAATGTTTCTATTGAAATGTGAAAAAAAGAAAACCAATGAAGAAAAAAAAGCTTTTTTCTCCTAAAAAGGAAAACAAAAATAATTTTCCTTCTTTGACAAAAATATAAAATAGGAGAGAAAAATTTAACAAATTTCAACAAATTTGTTGATATTTCAACCAAATGGTTGCATTTTTGCAGTTGAACTTTTGTCTAGAATAGACTTTAGTTACTTTTCTGGCACCGAAATATAAATTTTAAATAGAAAGTAAATTTGCTACGAAATAGTTGAATTAAAAAAAAAGAAAAAAAACAGTACAATTCTTAACAAAAAATATGACTTTTAAACAAAATAGTTTAATTTTAAACCAGACAGTTTCGTTTTCATCCAAAAAAGATAAAAATTTTCTTAGAACAGATAATTTTTTAATTTAAAAAATTTTTAAGTTAAACTTTTATTTAGAAAATATTTCAGTTCAATTTTAAATACCAAAATATTACATTAAATCAAAAAGTAAATTTTACACAATACAGTTAAAGTTTCTTATTCTATTTTCTTTTAGCCGAAAAAAGTATGAATTCAACGAAATTGTTCAATTGTTTAAGACTTTTAAAAATGAGGTAATTTTAATTTAAATTGGAATTTAATTTATAGGAACTAATTAATAGGAATTTATATTGACTCTTAAACACAACAATGGGAATTAAAAAAAAATTGTAGAAAATAGTTTAATTTTTAACAAAGCAGTTGTATTTTTTCCGAGAAAAATGCAATGCTTGTACTGAAAAAGATGAATTTTCAAGTCAAGAAGACAAATTTTTAGAAAAAATAGTTTTCTTCTAAAAAAATTTTACTTTACTTATCATACAAAATATGACTTTTAAACCAGAGGTTAATGTTTTACGATAAGAGTTGAATTTCTAACCCAAATGACGTCTACTAAACAAGATAAATTTTTGATAAAAATTTAATATTTAAGTTTTTAGTTAATAAAATCTAATTTTCAAGCGAAGAAATTAAATTTCAACCAAAAAATTTAATTTTCTTTCAATCCATTATTTTTTTTTTAAATACATAAAGTTTCGACCCAATCTGGAATTTTCAAAGGAATTTTTCACATCAAATTTAAATTTTTTGCCAAAGAAATGAATTTTCAAAAAACAGATAAATTTTTAAATTTAAAAGATACATTTTCAATAAAAAGTGATAAATTGTGTTTAAAAAGTTGAACTTAATATTTATCGAGTAATTAGTTTCGTTCCAGAACTGGTTTAGCAAATATAAAAATTAATCGACTTATTAATTTGCTACAATTCTTCAGTGACTCAATTTCATACTTATTCAAGCGTACGCTTATTCATGGTGAAATTAAAAAAAAATATTTACTAAATAATTTTTATTTTCTATGGAAAATAAGAAAAATATAGAATTACAAAAAATTGCTGATTTAAACTTTGTTAGAAAAATCAGAGAGCCATGCTTTTAAATTGAGACAGACTAGGCCAAGTTCACAATGTCGAAAAATGACCTTCTTATTTTGTCAACAGAATCAAGAATGTCGCACCATCGCTTCGTATTATTGAATTTTTCTATTTTTCACATTTTCCCTTTTAGACAATTTATTAATTAAAAAATAATGTCCAAGGCAAATAATTAAAAAATTTTTTTTTAAATGATTGAAATTTTCTATAAAAAAGAAAGAAAAATATACCACGAAAAAATGTCTGTAAATGAAAAACAGAATTATATTTTTTATGGATTTAAGCGGAGTCTCTTGCAAATAAAACCATACTAATAACTTTAATTTCCACCCCCCCCCTTCCCTCCCCGAAGCGCCACAAATATGACCCACAAATCAAAAAATTATATTTTTCGTATTATTTTTTCTTTTTAGCAATTTCCGTTGTCTTTTTCATGGAAATAATAACCAATGGACAATTTGAATGTTAACCATGACTTTTTCAACAATTTTAAATTGTTTAAACAGATGTAAATTATTTAAACAAATATTTATTCCCCAAAAATGTCAAAAATAATCGTATTTTCTGATTGAGAAGCAATATTCCTTCATTTTATATTTTATATTCCTTCATTTTATATTTTTTATATTAAGAGGTGTCGGTTTTTAATTGAAGTTTCCCATGTGAAATTCATGAGGAAAAATAACTTCTTTACTTTTTAGAATAATTCTTTAGGGTTTGAAAAAATTAGACGGAAAATTATGGGGACCTGTGAACACCCCCACAAGTACCTGAAAACTACCCTTAAAACAAAAAATGTCACTTCTTCATCAAATCGAGCTTCTGAGCAATGTATTCTTGTATTTTTCCACTTAAAATTATTAAGCTTCCGCTTCCGGTACCGATGTGAGGCGCCAGAGGGCAACAGTTACTGGACGATCGCACAGAGCAGAAAACCGTAGTGGCTGCAACAGCTGACGTTGCTGAAAGCATTGAAAGTGGGGGGATGGGTGACGTTGATCGCAGTGACTGCGGCGATGATGTAAGTGCTGAGAAGTCGACCCGAGTGGGGAGGGTAGCGGAATCAGGTACGGGCAAGCAACGGGGAAGGCCCTTAAATTTATAGCGCCTTAACAAGCTAGGCAACGCGGGTTCGAACAGAAGTCTGGACGAATGGCAAAAAAAGGCAAGCGCGAATAGCAGTGAAGGGGAGGAAAAAAGGAAAA
>NC_046663.1:19092223-19095616 GCF_010883055.1 Belonocnema kinseyi
TGAATAGAGATATGAATAGGCAGGGAAACGATGTAAGGGGGGAAGTGAAAAAGGTCAGAGAAAAATGGGAAGAATGGGATAAACGTTGGAAGGAGGAGAAAGGCAAGGTTTGGGGTGAGCTAGAGAGCATTGAGAATAGACAGAGAGAGGTTGACGAACAGAGATCTAGACAAATAAAACAGTTGGAAGAGCGGGTATCCAGTCTAGAAATTAGGAATCGGCATATGGGGGAAAAAACAGAAACTCAGGAGATAGTTCAAGGGAATGAAAAGAACGTCCGGAGTGAGAATGAAAGATTGAAGGAAAGACTCAGCGAGATCGAAAGAAGATTACAAGGGGAAAAAAGGGCAAAGAGGAAAAATAACATAGTAGTCAAGAGATTAAAAGTGAAGAGTGAAACAGGAGAAGTGGAAATAACAAATCTTTTCCGAGATATTAGAGTGCAGGTAAGGGTAGAAGGAGCCAAGAGAATAGGATGGACAAAGGAAGGAAAAGAAGGAATGTTTGTAGTATAAGTGGGGAGTGAGGAGGAGAAAAAGAAAATTACGGAAAGAAAAAAATTATTGAGAGGAAGAAGGGAAAGAATTAAAGAAGATCTGACATGGAGGGAGAGGAAAAGGAGACGGCAAATAGAGCAGAGGGCTTGGGTAGATAGGAAAAAGGGCCATATGGTGTGGATAGGGAGAGACAGGTTATGGATAAATGGGGAGGAATGGTGCTGGGATGAAGAATTAGAAGAATTAAGGAAAAAAGGAAAAAGTCTTAAGAAAGGTAGGGGGAAGGGAGACAAAAAAGAGTCTAGAAATAAATCAGAGGGTTTCCAAACGGCAAAGGGGAAACAAAGTGAAGACGAAAGAAGAGGGAGGGGAAGAGAGAAACGTGAAAATAGCTTTCTGGAATGTGTTAGGTTTGAAGAACAAGAAGAAAGGATTTTGGGAGGGGTTAGAAAAGTGGGATGTGATTATGATGAGTGAAACTTGGGCAGATGAGAAGGACTGGAAGGGAATAAAAAAGCTGTTACCGAAAGGTTATGTGTGGAGAATGCAAGAAGCAAGAAAACAACACTTTAAAGGGAGAGGATGGGCGGCATGGTGTCAGGGGGGAAAAAAGAATTAGCAGTAAAAGGGAGAAAATATGAGAACATGGAGGAAAAGAAGGAAGAATTGGTTTTAATATGAGGGAACTTAAATGCATGGACTGGCGAACAAGAGAGAGGGTTATGGGATGAAGAAAAGGAGACATTTATAAGGAAGTCCAAACATAGAGAGACGAACAGGGAGGGGAGGAAGTTACTAGAAATGATAGAAGAAACAGGCTGGTTTATATGCAATGGCAATATGAAAGGAGATGAGGAAGGGGAGATCACTTTCATAGGAAAGCGACCAACAGTAGTAGACTACATCTTGGCTGAAGAAAGAATGCGGCATATGATAGGGAGTATGAAGGTACGGAATGATATAGGGTCCAAGCACTTCCCGGTCATAGTTACACTAAGAAGAGGCATCAGTAAGCGCGGCAGAGGGAGAAAGGAAAAAGTGTACGAACAAAACACGAAAATGGGTATCGGGGGAGAGGGGGGTATATAAATTAAAAGAGTTTAAACAAAAGATGGAAAAGGAGAAGGTTAGGTATGAAAAAAGGAGGGAATAGAGTCGTTAATTGAAAGGTTGAAGGGGTCCATTGAAAAGGTAAAGGATGAGCTGTGTACTAATGAAGAAAGAGTAGGGGGAAAGAGAGGCTGGTGGGACGAGAAATGCTGGGAGAGTAAAGAGAGAATAAAAGAGTGTATGAGCAAATGGAGAAGAGGGGAAATGGAGAAGGAGGAGTATAACAGGAGGAAATAAGAACATGAGAAGATGCTGGAAATAAAAAGAGAGAGGGGAAAGGAAGAATATAAAGCAGAGAAAAAAAAGCGATCAAAGAAGGTAGGGTGTGGGATGTGATAAATAGGGTTAGAGGGGAAAGGAAGGGCGTTAACGAAGAAATAGAAATGGAGGAATGGACGGATTATTTTAAGGGTCTATTAGGGTGAGTGCAAAATAAGATCAAAGGGGAAAGGTGTAGGATAGTCCAAGGAGAAATGGAGGAAGGGAACGAGATAACAAGAGAAGAAGTGGATGAGGCAATAAATAGGTTAAAAAGAAACAAGGCGACGGGAGAAGATGGGATGGAGAACGAAGCGATGAAGTTTGGAGGAGAACCGATAAAGGATGGGATGTGGAAGATCTGCAACGAGGTATGGAAAGGGGAAGGTTGGCCGGAAGAGTGGACGACGGGACTGGTGGTACCACTTGTCAAGAAAGGGGAAGGAAAGAAGGTAGAGGAATACAGAGGGATCACTCTCATGTCAGTCGGCTATAAAATATATGCAGAAATCTTAAGACATAGGTTGGAGAGTCAGGCAGAACAAAAAGAAAATTATTCCACATAATCAGACGGGATTTAGAATAGGAATGGGAACTATAGACAACATTTACGTACTTATCTATTTAGTTAACAGAAATTTGGGGGAAAAGAAAGGGAGACTAGTCTATTGTTCGTAGATTTCAAAGCAGCGTTTGACTCAGTGAATAGACAAGTACTATGGCAGGCAATGAAAGAGAGGGGTGTAGAGGAAAAGTTAGTGGAGAGGATAAAGCAAATTTTTACTGAAACCAGGATTAGGGTGAAAATTGGAAAGAAAAAAGGGCAGGTTTTCTGAAAAAGCCGAGGTCTAATTCAAGGGTGCCCTTTGAGTCCGTTACTATTT
The DNA here is from genome assembly GCF_010883055.1 of Belonocnema kinseyi. Classification (NCBI taxonomy): domain Eukaryota; kingdom Metazoa; phylum Arthropoda; class Insecta; order Hymenoptera; family Cynipidae; genus Belonocnema; species Belonocnema kinseyi. Next base: position 19,094,973 of record NC_046663.1, read on the forward strand.
AGTATCCTTTTGGCAGACTTAGAGGAGAAGCTAAACGAGAAAGGGAAAAGAGGAACGGTTTTGGGTAATAGCAAACTATACTCTCTAGCATACGTGGAAGATGTAGTTCTATTAGCAGATGATGAGAAGGGGATGAACCTAATGATGAGAATCTTCGAAGAGTATGTGAGAACAAAAGAGCTGACGGTGAACGTAGATAAGGCAAAGGTGATGTGTTCCAGAAATAGAAAGAGCAAAATAAATTACGTTTGGAACACGAACGGACAAAAAGTGGAAATTGTGGAGGAGTTCTGTTACCTAGGTTTTTGGTTTGAGGCAGAAGGGGGAAACGAGCTGCAGGTGAGGAAAAGAATTGAATGTGCGAGTAAAGTAATGGGCCAAGTATGGGGTATAGGAAAGAGAAGGTTCAAGAACGATTGGAGAATGAGGGTCTGGTTGTTTGATGCGCGTTGGTGTGGGCGGTGTTGTGTTATGGTGTGGAGATCTGGGGATGGAAGGAACATAGAAAAGTAGAGAGCATGCATGAGCGATTCCTGAGATGCGTAATGGGGGTTAGCTGGAGTTGCCCAGGATATATGTTAAAAGAAGAGTTAGGAAGAGAAAATATGGTTACTAGACAAATTAAGAGAGCATGGAGGTTTAAA
>NC_046663.1:19095716-19167327 GCF_010883055.1 Belonocnema kinseyi
CCAGAATATCTGCAAAAAATAAAAAAGGCAGAAAAATGGAGTAGGGTTGTACGGTTCAGAATGGGAGAAGGAGTGAGAGCATGCAGATATTGGATGAATGAAAAGAAGAATGTATGTAGGGTATGTAGATACGAAATGGAGTCATGGGCACATGTATTAGAGAGATTTACAGGAGAGGAGGAGAGACAGTTGAGTGTGGATGAGTGTGTAAGATGTATCTTGGATGGTAGTGGACAGGGAGAGATGTGGATAAAGAAACTTGATGAAGTAAGGGAATGTAAGGGAGTAGGACAGAGTCAAACGGTGATCCTGAAAAGGGACAGTAAAAAACGAAAATTGTTTTCAATATCGTGAAAAATGCATTTTTTTATGGTAAGAGGAAACGGAAGCCCTGGAAGCTCGCTCATTTCAGGAATTAATATCACTACTGTTACTATTGTTAATCCTGCGTAATGCGAAAGAGTAGAATATAAGTAGCAGTTAAGTTAGAATAAGGATGGAATTGTAAATATATGTACAGTTAGCGGAGGCCCTCAAACCCGTAAAAGGGAGAGATTAAATACATACACTTAAAATTATTAATATTGGTCTAGTGAAATATTTATTATCTTTGATTAATTAATATTTAATTATTTAAACAAATAGAATTTGCATACATTTTTTTCAAAAATTTATTTTTTTCCCTTGAAATTAATACTATTAGTCTATTGGAATATTTAATAACATTAGTTCAATTATTTTAACAAATTCCATTTGTTTAAATAATTTAAAATTAATTAACTAATGTTAATAAATATTTCAATAGACCAATAGTAATAATTTTTAAGAAAAAAACGAATTTTCGTGAACAATTTTTTAAACAAATTCCATTTATTCATATAATAAAAAATCAATAAACCAATGTTAATGAATATTCCACTAGAGTAATAGTAATCATTTTTACGCGAAAAATGAATTTTTGAAGAAAAAACAAATTAAATAAGTAAATTTCAATTTTCAAACTCTACAAAATTATTCTAAAAACTCAAAAAAAGTGATTTTTCACATGCATTTTGCATGGGAAACTTCGAGTTAAAACCGGCATGTGTTAAAATAAAAAAATAACCAACCTATTGTGCAATGTGTAGATCCGATATGTATAGCATCGATACGCAGCCAATTTTTTAAATTTAAAATGAATAACAAAAAATTCATCTCTTTAGTTTAAAATGAATTTTTTTTTGCAGAAAATATGTTTTTGCATAATAATTCAATGATTTGGTTGAATTTATTTTTTTTTTCAATGGAAAAGTAAACTAAAGTTTAGAAAATTCAAGGTATATTTTTAAAGTTCCTTTTTTTATTGAAAAATTAATGTGATTCATTGAAGATTTCACTATTCAATTTTTTGTTGAAAACGTACCTTTTTTAGATAAATGATCCAATTATTGTTTGAAAATGAATCGATTTCTGTTCCAAATTTGACCTTTTTTCTAGAAAAAATCTCATTCTACTTAAACATTTTTCTTTGAAGTCGAAGTAGATTATTTTTCAAAAAATTTCTGATTAAAAGTTGATGTTTGTTGTTGTTAATTTAACTATAATGTTAAAATTTTACTTTTTATATTTAAGAATCATTAATTTGTTTGAAAATTTATCAGTTGGGTAAAAAATTAAACTATTTTGTTTAAAAGTCATTTTATTGCAATGAATTTTTTCAACTAAAAATGTTACTATTTTAATTTTCGTTAAAAATGTATATATTTTTGGTTGAAAAGCTGATTATTTGGTTTAAAATTTTTGTATTTTGTAGAAAATTGGTCTTATGGGTAGAAAAATGATTTTCTGGGTGGAAAATTCATCTTTTGGTTTGGAAATTCATCTTTTTTTGTTGTTGTTGAAAATTTAACTATTTTTCTAAAAATATGTTGTTTCGTAGAAAATGTATTTTTCCACCAAAAATGTAACTATTCTATTTTTTGTTAGAAATTAATGTTTTTAATTTAAAAATTGTCCAAAAATAATAAAACAGTAATTGACATTCTTTAATATTTATTATCAAACAATTAATTAATACAATAATCCAGAAAATAAAATCAATTCATCTTCTCCGGTTTAAAATTGAACTATTTGATTGATAATTCATGTATTTGAAAAAAATGGTCATTTTTAGTGAAAATATAATCTTCATTGTTGGTGAATTCATTATTTTTGTTAAAAGTTTATGTTTTTATTTAAAAATGAAACTTCATTGTCGAAAATTCCTTTGAATTTTTTTCGTCCAAAATTAATTTTTTAACTAAAAATGGGATTATTCCGTTTTTGGTTTGAATATTGTGTTGAAGATTCGTTTTTTATTGACAATAATTTGTTGACCAAAAAAGTACCTTTAAGGCTTTAGAAACACAAAATTAAAAAAGTTTATCGAAATAGCGAACGTGACAAATCAAAAAGCTTAATAAAAGAAAAAGATGTTAAAACATTTTCAGCTTTTTTGACAACAATTCGAGGGCAATATAGTATGGTAAGACCTTTGTAAATAAGCTGCGAAACCTCTAGCAATTTATAATAAACATTTTCTAAGACCAAGTATGAGAATCTAAAATTAAAAAAAAATCAATTTTAAGTTTCTATATATTTTTGGGGACAACATTTAACTCAGTTTAAAAAAATGTGTTTTACATATTTTCAACAAATTCTAAATTAGGCTAAAAATTATTGTTGGGATTTTTAATTTTTTAATTTTTCATTCACAAAATCTATACGTTCAACAAATTTACCATAATTTTGTAACCAATAGGATATTTGTTTTGAGTTCTCAAAGTCTCGAATTTTTACTCTAAGATACAAAAAATTTTTAATAAAAAAGTGCCATATGAAAGAAAATATCAAGAGACTTTTTTAATAGCTTTTCAAAAGAAAAAGTTTTCTTTTTTCACTTTCCTATTTAATTCAACTGATAATATTTATTATAATAACACATTAATAATATATATTTTATAGAATACATTATTATATTGATTATTATAATTATAATTAAAATAATTAAATAAATATAACTAATTTAAAATTACGAAAAGATGTACCTAGACGAAAAAATAAAAATAAATTACTTTACCTTCATTGTCTAAAAATATAATCATTCTTTTGCAATCACCTATTAATGTTTATTCTAGAAAAGTTAAAAGTGAATTACCTCGAATAAGAGAATCCGGAACAAATGTTTTCCACATTGAATATTTTTTTTATGAGTCGAATAAATTATAAAATAGAAAATAATAAATAAAATATATGTTGATTAAATAAAATTATTATATTTATTATACTTGTTCTTAATTTCGAAAAGGTTTTTGAACATTTCAAAAGTTTTTCGGAAAATTTGAACCATTTCAAAAGTTTTTCGGAAATTCTGAACCATTTCAAAACATGTATGAAAGTGGAGAAAAAATGTAAAAAATGATAATTCAATAAAATGTCGATTTTTTAAGATTTTAAACAAAAAATCTAGAATAATTTTATTTCTTAAAAATTAATGTTATCATGTTAATTATAAAAAATTATAAAAATGTCTAAAATTCTCGAAAAAATTTCTGGAATATTTTAAAGTAATTTTTTCAAATTTGAGAATTTATAACAGATTTTTGGAAATAATTCGAATCAGTTTAAAAGATATTTAAGAATTTAAGATGTTTTCAAGAGATAACAAATATTTTTAAACTTGTCAGACAATTTGAAATACTTATTTTGCATGCAAAATTATTTTGCCCTCAAATTTTAATTTTATATAACTTTTTGGCTTCTAGAAATGTTATTGATTTTTTAAATTAAAAATAAAAGTTTTTCCGTTTTCGACAAAATATAAAATTAATTTTATTTTAATATTAGCTACTATATTTTTCATTGAGAATTAATTTTTTTGTTAAAATTTCACTTTTTATTTAAAAATTGAACTGCTCTGTATAAAAGTTCATTTTCTTGGTTCACGTTTTATCATTTTAGTTAAAAATTTAAATCTTTGGTTAAAAATCTAAGTATCTGGGTAAAAATTTATCTTTATGTTTGAAGATTCAACTGTTTGGTGGAAAATTAGTTTTTTTGTGCAAAAAATCGGTAATTGGCTGGAAATTTCACGATTTTCTAGAGAATTAATCTTATTGGTTATAAATTATATATATATATATTAATTATTATTAATTATATCTATAAATTTTACTCATTTATTAAAATTCGTTTTTCTTCTTCATTTTGGGTCGTAGGTTTGTCATTTTAAATAAAAATTCTTTTTTTTTCATTAAACCTTTCAAAAATATCAATTTTATTTAAAAAGTTAACTATTTGTTAAAAATAAATATATTCTGTTGGAAATTTGTCTTTTTAGTGAAAATTTAATCTGCTTGGCTGTAAATTCATCTTTTCGATTCAAAATTCAACATTAAAAATGTTAATATTTCATTTTTGGTTAATTATTTACTTTTTTCTCTTAGAATTCAACTATGCTGTTGAAAAAAGGCTTTTGGCGTAAAGAAAATGCATCTTTTTTTGTTAAAAGTTAATTTAATTTCTTGAAAATTAAACTATTCTTTTTTAATTTGTACATTTTTAGCTAAAAGTCAATTATTTTAAATCAAAATTAAACCATATTATTTTTGCTTAATTAATTATTTTCTAAAATAATATTCATGTATTTTTTTAGGAAGTTTTTATATTAAAGCACATAAAACTTTCTACTAAAAAAAAGAATTTCTATAAATTGACGACACTTTTTTGGGACTGATTAACAATAAATATTTGTATGAAAGTCAAAGAAAAATTTTTTTGATTAAAAAAAAAAAATTTTTGCCTTTGAACTAATGAATATTTTTATTTGAATCAAAAAAAAAAAAGAATGCATTTCTTTGTTCCAAAATAATTTTTTGGAAATATTTCTATTTTTTTAAAGAAAATTAAGCTTTCGGGGTGAAAATACATTCTTTTTGTTTGAAAAATTCACGTTTTTAACTGGAAATTTATTTATTTCGATGAAAAAGTATTTTGTCATTATTTGATATGTTGCGTATTTAAAAAGTTTATTCTTTTTCAATTAGGAATTCATTTACGTTTTTTGGTACAAAACTAACCATTTTATTTGAAAATTTTATATTTTCAGTTGAACATTCTACTATTTATTTAAGATCGTTTTTCGTTATAGATGTATCACTGTAGTAAAAAATCAATTTTTTTAATCCAAAATTAATCTATTTTTGTAATCAAACAAAGTTTTATTTAATTGAGTGCCCAGAAATATTTTTCTTCAGTTCCGAGAAATATTTTCAAATGTCAGAATATTACTGTAGATCCAAAATTTATTTAAAAGATTTAAAAAAATATTTTGATAAACTTAGGCATAGAAATATAATTTCTGAATAAAAAAATCTGTATTTTCACTAAAATTGCTTGAGATTAAGTTATTCTTTCTTTGATACTTGTATCTAAGGTATTTATTAACAAATTTCCAAATTATTAATAACAATTTAATGAAATAAGTAACTTAATCTGACTTCACCCATAGATAAACCATTATTTGTTTCTTTAACGATGTTTTCAATTCGGGAATTTTTTGTGAATTTTTTCTTTTTTTCGGACTTTCTTGTTTCGGGAATTGTTTAAATTAATAATTAATAAAATTGATAAAAATTTTTTAGGCTTCCGTTTCCAATACCAATCGCGAAAGAACTCTTTTTTGTTAAGGGGTGTATTTTTTTGCTTTAGTGAAGGGAATAAGGGTGAGTGGATGCAGAAAGGCAGAGAGTGTGGAGATCGAGTGTAAAGGAAGAAGGGTGAGTGAAGGCAAAGGTTTAAAGGGTGAAAGTGAGTGGTGTGAAGTGAAAATTTGGAGCGTGTAAAGTTTTTGAGGTTAGGAGTAGGAAAATAGTTGCTCGGTAAGGGGGACAAGAGGTAGCTGATAAAAGCGGGGAATGTCACGGAGCTTTGGGTAAGGTAGGATGCCGCGCAAATAGCAGTGAAGGGGAGGAAAAAAGAAAAGGAGGGGCAGGGGACGACAAGGTAGAAAGGGACAAGGATAACAAGAGAGTTAGAACTAACACGGAAAACAACAGAGACAGATAAGGGGGTTGAGGGGATGTTTGAAAAATTGGAAGCTCTCACAGAAGGTTTTAGAGAAGAAACATGAACGAAATTAGATGACATGAATAGGTATATGAATAAGCAGGGGAACGATGTAAGGGGGGAAGTAGAAAAAGTAAGAGAAAAATGGGAAGAATAGGAGAAACGCTGGAAGGAGAAGAAAGACAAGGTTTGGGGTAAGCTAGAGAGCATTGAGAATAAACAAAGAGAGGTTGACGAACAGAGATCTAGGAAGATAAAACAAATGAAAGAAAGGGTAGATATTCTAGAAATTAGGAATGAGCATATGGTGGGAAAAACAGAGGATGAGGAAATAGTTCAAGGGAATGAAAAGAACGTCCAAAGTGAAGATGAAAGATTAAGGGAAAGACTGAGTGAGATTGAAAGAAGATTAGAAGGAGAAGAATGGGCTAAGAGGAAAGATAACTTAGTAATAAAGGGATTAAAAGTGGAGGGTGAAACGGTAGAATTGAAAATAAAAAATCTTTTGCGAGACATTAGAGTGCAGGTCAGGGTAGAAGGAGTCAAGAAAATAGGAGGGACGAAGGAAGGAAAAGAAGGAATGTTTATAGTAAAAGTGGGAAGTGAGGAGGAGAAAAAGAAACTTATAAAGGGAAAAAATTATTGCGAGGAAGAAGGGAAAGAATTAAAGAAGATGTGACATGGAGGGAAAGAAGAAGGTGATGGGAAATAGAGCAATGGGCTTGGCTAGAGAGGAAAAGGGGCCATTCGGTGTTGATAGAAAGAAACAGGTTATACATACATGGGGAGGAATGGCGCTGGGACGAAGAATTAGAAGAATTAAGGAAAAAAGGAAAAAGCTTTGGTAAATGTACGGGGAAGGAATACGAAAAAGAGTATAGAAATAAATCAGAGGGGTTTTCGAACGGCCAAGGGGAAACAAAGTGAAGAGGAAAGAAGAGGGAAGGGAAGAGAGAAACATGTAAATAGCTTTCTGGAATGTGTCAGGTTTGAAGAACAAGAATGAAGGGTTTTGGAAGGAGTTAGAGAAGTGCGATAAAAAAGGGATAAAAAAGCTCTTACCGAAAGGTTATGGGTGGATAATGCGAGGAGCAAGAAAGGAACACGTTAAAGGGAGAGGGATGGGTGGCATGGTGTCAGGGGTGAAAAAAGAATTATCAGTAAAAGGGAGGAAAGATGGGGACATGGGTTATGGGATGAAGAAAAGGAGGCATATATAAGGAACTTCATACATAGAGAGACGGACAGGGAGGGAAGGAAGTTACTAGACATGATAGGAGAAACAGGATGGTTTATATGCAACGGAAATATGAAAAGAGATGAGGAAGGGGACATCACATTCATAGGAAAGGAAGCCACAGGAATAGACTACATCTTGGCTGAAGAAAGAATGCTGCATACGATAGGGAGTATGAAGGTAGGGAATGAGATAGGGTCCGAGCACTTCACGGTCATAGCTACACTAAAAAGAGACGTCAGTAAGTGCGGCAGAGGGAGAAAGAAAATAGTGCGTGTAAGAAACACGAAAATAGAGGAGGGAATAGGCTCATTAATTGAAAGGTTAAAGGGGTCAATTCAGAAGGTAAAGGATGTGCTGGGTACTAATGAAGAAAGAGTAGGGCGAAATAGAGGCTGGTGGGACGAGGAATGCTCTGAGAGTAAAGAGAGAATGAAAGAGTGTGTAAGCAAATGAAGAAAAGGGCAAATGGAGAAGGAAGATTATAAAGCAGAAGTAGAAAGAGCGATCAAAGAAGGTAGGGTGTGGGAAGTAATGAATAAGGATAGAGGGTAAAGAAAGGACGTTAACGAAGAAATAGAAATGGAGGAATAGACGGATTATTTTAAGATTCTATGAGGGGGCGAGAAAAATAAGATCAAAGGGGAAAAGTGTAGGATAGTCCAAGGAGAAATGGAGAAAGGGAACGAGATAACAAGAGAAGAAGTGGATAAGGAAATAAGTAGGCTAAAAAGTAAGAAGGCGACAGGACAATACGAGATGGAGAACTAAACAATGAAGTATGGAGGAGAACCGATAAGGGATGGGATGTAGAAGATTTGCAACAAGGTCTGGAAAGGGGAAGGTTGGCCGGAAGAGTGGACGGCGGGACTAGTGGTACCGCTTGTCAAGAAAGGGGAAGGAAAGAAGATAGAGGAATACAGAGGGATCACTCTCATGTCAGTCGGCTATAAAATATATGCAGAAATCTTAAGAAAAAGGTTGGGGAGTCAGGTAGAACAAAAAGAAAGTATCCTACATAATCAGACGGGATTTAGAAAAGGGATGGGAACTATAGGCAACATCTGCGTACTTAACTATTTAGTTAACAGGAAATTGGGGAGAAAGAAAGAGAATCTAGTCGCTTTGTTCGTAGATTATAAAGCAGCGTTTGACTCACTGAAGAGAAAAGTGCTATGGCAGGCAATGAAAGAGAGGGGTGTAGAGGAAAAGTTGGTGGAGAGGATAAGGAAAATTTTACCAAAACCAGGATTAGGGTAAAAATAGGAAAGAAAAAAGTGCAGGTTTTCTGGACAGGCAGAGGTCTAAGGCAAGGGTGCCCTGAGTCCGTTACTATTTAATATCCTGCTGGTAGACTTAGAGGAGAAGCTAAAGAAGAAAGGGAAAGGAAAAACAGTTCTGTGTTATAGCAAACTATACTCTCTAGCATGCGCGGACGATATAGTTATGTTAGCAGATGATGAGAAAGGGATGAACCTGATGGTGAGAATCTTCAAAGAATATATGGGAGCAAAAGATTGACAGTAATCGTAGATGAGTCAAAGATGATGTACTTCAGAAATAGAAAAAGCATAATAAATTACGTTTAGAAGGTGAATGGACAAAAAGTGGAAATTGTGGAGGAGTTGTCTTACTCAGGTTTTTGGTTTGAGTCAGAAGGGGGAAACGAGCTGCAGGTGAGGAAAAGGATTGGGTGTGCCCGTAAAGCAATGAGCCAAGTATGGGGTATAGGAAGGAGAAGGTTTAAGAGCGATTGGAAAATGAGGATCTGGTTGTTTGATGCGTTGGTTTGGGCGGTGTGTTATGATGTGGAGATCTGGGGACGGAAGAAACATAGGAAAGTAGAGAGCATGCATGAGCGATTTCTGAGGTGGGTAATGGGGGTTAGCTGGATACATGTTAAGAGAAGAGTTAGGAAGAGAAACTATGGCTACTAGACAAATTAAGAGAGCCTGGAGGTTTGAAGAGAAGCTAAAAAGGGGAAAGGGAAGCAGAATAGCACAAGCATGTTTGGGAGAAATTCAAAACAATGAAGCGAGAGGTAATTTGGTAAATTCAAAATGGGAGGAAGAAAGGACAAAAATAAGAAGGTTTTGTAATATACGAGAAGGGGTTATGGAGTGGAAGGAGATAGAGTTAGAAGTTATTAGTTAAACAAGGAGAAGAGAGATGGACAAAGATAATAGATTCGAGGTACAATAGATGGTATATGGTGGTCAAAGGGTTGATGGAAGCAGAATATCTGCAAAAAAATAAAAAAAGGAAGAAAAATGGAGTAGGGTTGTACGGTTTAGAGTGGTAGAAGAAGTGAGAGCATGTAGATATTGGATGGATGAAGAGGAGAATTTATGCAGAGTATGAAAATACGAAATGGAGTCATAGGAACATGTATTAGAGAGATGTACAGGAGAGGAAGTGGGATAGTTGGGTGGATGAGCGTGTAAGATGGATCTTGGATGGTAGTAGACAGGGAGTGATGTGGATGAAGAAATTGGAAGAAATAAAGGAAAGGAAGGGAGTAGGGTGGAGCCAAATGGGTAATCCTGAAAAAGGACAGTAAAAAGCGTAATTTGTTTCCAATATCGTGGAAAATGCATTTTTTATGGTAAGAGGAAACGGAAGCCCTTAGAGCTCCCTCATTTTAAGAATTAATGCTACGACTGTTACTATTGTTCATCCTACTTAAAGCGAAAGAGTAGAATATAAGTAGTAGTGAAGTTAGACTATGGATGGAATTGTAAATATCGAATAAAAAATTTTAAGGAACCTGAAAAATTAATAAATTATTAAGTTATAAATTTAAAAATAATAAATAAGATAAAATACTTTTATATAATGAACATATTTTTAATTGCATGTACAATTTTTTATCTTATAATTTATTTATTCATTTAAAGAAATATTTAATGTGGAAATTGATAAGAAGGTTTCTTGAATAAACTTCACATTTTGAAAATAAACATTGTATTTTTAGATAACGAAGGTGAAATCATTTCTATTCTTCTAGTTTTATCTTTTCTTAGTTTATAATAATTTCAAGTTATTAAATGATTGTCAATATAAAACTTATAATAATCATAATAATATTTTTTTTAACATATCTGTAATTAATATGTTATCGTAATAATTATAATAAGTCATATTTTAATTTATTTAAACTTAGAGATGTTTTAACTTAGACACTATTAAATTTTTTATTTTTTGCTTTTTGCTTATATGCTTTTATTGAGTTGTCAAAAAAAAATTAATATTCAACTCAGGTGATACGTTTTCTACGAAAAAAAGGATTTATCATCGAAGTGAATTAATTTTCAAGCAAATAGTTAAATTTTTAGCTGACAAAGATTAATGTACTAAAAAAATTAAATTTACAGCTAAAAATAAATTTTTAACGAAAAAAATTTCTTAAACCAAATATTAAAATTTTCAACCAGAAATGAATTTTAAATTAAAATGATGAATCACGAACCATTAAGATTAATTTCCTAAGGACGGTGTAACCTTTTTAGTTGTATTGAAACAATAAAAAGGCCATACTGAGAAAGCGTTAACGTGACCTATATTTTTTAAATTTAAGCTTCCATTTTTGAAATTTCAATTTATTTATAACCGGATCAACTTTAAAATTAGGCAATTATTTTTCTTGAAACATTCAAATAATTTTTGCTGTATATATTTTTTTAAACTTTAACTTACATTTTTTTAATTTTTAAATAAAATTCATTAAACAATTATTTTCACTGAAAGATTCGAATAAAGCACTAATTTTCGAAAAAATCGAAAAAATATATAATTGTAATAGATATATTTTAAATAAAAAATAAACGTTTATTATACAAATCATAGCCAATATTTAATTACACTTTCTTAAAGTAACTAATAAAATTATGTTAAACAATTATTTTCTTTAGGACATATTAATAAATTTAACCTTATATTTTTCTAAAAATTTCAACTATTAATAACCTCTTAAAATAATTGCATAAAGAAATAAATTATGTACATATAATTTTAAAATCAGAATGCAGATATTCATTTCACAACATCACAAAGTTAAAAAAATGATATAATTGAAATAGAGGAATTTTAAACATAAATAAATTTTATTATACAAATTATGGCCAATACTTATTTATATAACATTAAAATAAACAAATGATTTATGTCACTTAATAGAAAAAAAAATCATAAATCAATCTGAAAAAGAAATCAAATGTTTGGAAAAACCACACAAGAGATGAAGAAAAATAAAAATACAAAAGCTGTTTAAACAAAAATATCTACAATTTTTTATGAACGTTTTTTTATCAAAACACATTTATATTAAAAAATAACTTTTTTGGAAAAATGATGCAAGCGACAATAACACGTTAATTAAATAACATTTTTCGCGATGAAAAAATTATTTTAATCCTTAACCAAAGCAGGCTAATTTTTATAACAAAATGAAAATTTTTTGACAAAAAAGTTGAATTTATAAACCAAAATATGAACTTTGTACAAAAATAATAATAAAAAGGAAGAGAAGGGAATTATCCGGTAAAAAGGATCAATTTTATAAAAAAAAAGTTTGGAATAGCTACATTTTCAGTAACAGACTAATTGAAAAAAAATTTATTTTCGTTAAAGCAGTCACATTTTTAAGCAAAAAAATGAATTTTCAACCCAATAGTTGAATTTAAAAAAAATGAAGAAAATAGATGAATTTTAAACGATTTAGTTAGATTTTCACTTAGAAACAATAATTTCTAATTAAAAACATTACAATCAAAAAACTAATTTTCAACCAAAAAAATTAATTTTCTCTTAAAAGAGATGAATTTTTATCAAAATACATGAATTTGCAACTAAATTTTGTATTCTAAAGGATTTTTCTACCAAATAATTGAATTTTCCACTGAAGCAGATGAATGTTAAATTAAATATGGAATAGTTAAATTTTTAGTGAGAAATATTTGCAACAAAATAATAAGTCTTTAACTGAAAAATCAATTTTTTAACCTAAAATATAAACTTTTTACTAACAAAAAAATAAATTATCAACAAAACGGTTCAATTTTCAGCCAAACGGACACATTTTTAACCCAAAAGATCAGTCTATCAAAAAAGATCAATATCCGACAAAAAATATAACAGTTTAATTTTCACTTAAAAAATTAATTTTCAATAAAAAAAATAGTTTTAAACCAAGCAACTTTATCTTGAGCACTAAAATCAAATTTTTTAGATTGTTATTATCAAAATATTTGAATTTGCAACCCAACTAAAATTTTTTAAGGGTATTTTCTATAAAATAGTTGAATTTTCAACTGAAGAAGATGAATACATTTTTAACCAAAAATTATTTTCAGTAAACAATTAATTTTTATCAAATCAAAAATTGCATTTTAGACTTATTACCAAAGAATTAAATCTTAAACAAAATGTTGAACTGTTAACAAAATAATTGAATTATTTACAAAAAAGATGGATATTAAATAAATAAAATGGTTATTTAAGCAAATACTTTAACTTCAAACTCAGCAGTTAAATTTTCAATTAAGAATAATAATTTTGTACCAAAAATACTAAGTTACAACAAATTATCAACAGAGTGGTTGAATTTTCAATTAACATGGATTAATTTTTAAACAATAATAGTGAAGTTAAATTTTCAGAAAAAATTAATTTTCAACCAAAATGGAACGATTTTTTAAAAAATAGTTCAATCTTCAACCCAGAAAATGCATTTTTAACAGAGTTGTTCAACTTTCAACCAATTAAAAATTGAATGATTTAATTTTCAATTAAATACTATACATTTTTACCCTAAAAAATAAAAAATTTCAACAAAAATAGAACAGTTAAATTTTCGGTGAAAGAATTTTCGTTAGAAGAAATTTCGACTAAAAAAGATTAGTTCTCAATTAATTTTTTATTAACAAAAATTCAGCTTAAAAAAAAGGATTTCAAGAAAATTTGAAAAATTTCCGCAAAATTTGTTCAAACCTTACTAAAGAAATGAACTTTCAACTAAACTAATGCATTTACAATAACAAAATTGTTGAACTAAATAGTTTCTTTTTTTACCAAAATTTCAAATTTTTAACAAAATGGATGAATTTGCAGCTGAGAAAGACAAATTCTTCACAGAAAATCGATCAGATTAATTTTAAGTTAGAGAAATAAGATTGAAAAAATGACAAAAAATGGAACAGTTAAATTTTCATTAAAAACAAAAACAATTTTTAATTAAATAAATTTATTTTCAAGCAAAGACAAGAAATTTCAATCAAAAAGATTAATTTTCTTTGAAAAATGAGATTTCTATTTTTCAAATTTGTCCAATAAGAAATGAATTTTTGAATAAAGTGAGAAATTTTCAATAGAATTTTTTCTAACCAAATAGTTGAATTTTCCACTAAAAATTCAAATTTTCAACAAAATGGATAAATTTTCAACTGAGAAAGATAAATTACTAACAAAAAATCAAGTACATAGTTTAATTTTAAGTCAGAGAAATAAGATTTTAAGCAGACAATATAAATTTTCAACGAAATATTTCAATTTTAAATGGAATCTTCAATCTTATAGATTGATTTCCAACAAAAAAGGTTAATTTTATACCCAAGGAAGAAAATTTTTCAACAAAATAGATGAATTTATAACTGAAAAAGATAAATTCAAAGAATAAATATAATAGTTTAATTATAAATTAGGGAAATAAACTTTTTGATAAATGGCATTAATTTTCAACAAAAAGATTAACTTTTAACTAAAGCGACTGAATGTTTATGAAAAAAAGGTTGAGTAAAAATAGAATAGCTGCATTTCTAGATGAAAAAATACAATTTTATTTTAAAAACTGTTTAAAAAAAATGAAATTTCAACTAAAAAAATCAGTTTCTTACCAAAAAAAAACTAATTTTTTTGACAAAATAGATGAATTTCCAACTTAGCAAATAAATTTTAAACGAAAAATAGAGTAATTTAATTTTCAGTTAGAGGAATAAGTTTTTAAGCAAATAACATAAATTTTCAACGAAATAGTTCCATTTTGAACCAAACAAATAAATTTCCTACCAAAACTATTAATATTCTACCAAAAAGATTATTTTTTTACAAGAAAATTATTTTTTCAACCAAATATTTCAATTTTTATTGGAATCTTCCTCTTAAAAAATGTTTTTTCAAACAAACAAAAATTAATTTTAAACAAAATAAATTAATTTTTAATCAGAAAGATGGATCTTTAACTAAACAAATAAATTTGCTGCAAAAAATAATTATCTATTGAAAAAATGACAAAATATGGAATTGTTAAATATTCATTCAAACAAAATTTTTATCAAAAATAAAATAATAAATTTGAGACAGGGAAAATAAATTTCAATCAAAAAGATAAATTTTCAACCAAAAAAGAATATTTTTAGACAAAATAGATGAATTTATAAATGAAAAAGATAAATATTCAACAAAAAATAGAATAGTTTAATCTTAAGTTAGAGAAATAAACTGTTTGCAAAATAAAATAAATTTCCTACTGAAAAGATTAAATGTCTATAAAGAAAAAATATCGAAAAAATTAACTTTTAACGTAAGGAATAAACTTTTTGACCAAAGAG
The DNA here is from genome assembly GCF_010883055.1 of Belonocnema kinseyi. Lineage (NCBI taxonomy): Eukaryota > Metazoa > Arthropoda > Insecta > Hymenoptera > Cynipidae > Belonocnema > Belonocnema kinseyi. The sequence continues at coordinate 19,110,642 of NC_046663.1, forward strand.
ATTAATTTTTTCACTAAAAAAAATAATTTTAAAAAAAATTAATGAATTTTCAAGGAAAAAGGTAAATTAGTCTCTAACAAGATTATACAAAGACCTTAAATCATAAAAGATTTTCTGTATAAGCAATAACAGAATTTTTGAAAATAAACCGAGTTTTCTTCTAAATTTAAAGAGAATATTTCAATTTCACATTGACCCAAATTTTATGTGACCCAATTTTTTATTTCACTTTTAGCTGTTTGGGAAACATTGAAAATGTCCTTTCCGTACGGGAAGTAAATATAACTGATAACGTAATCTTCAGCTAATTTTGGATTTTCGGAACGAAAAATTTCTCTGCCATCAACGAGGAAAAGAAAATCTTGAGGATAAACAAACTTTAAAAAAATGAATTTATCCCCAATGAAAATTACAAAAAATGGAAAAAAATTTTGGGAGGGAAATGAGATAGCGAGCAGTATATATACACGTAGAATGTTTGGTATTACTACTCACATTAAATAAAAAATATATCTGTAGTTTCTTCGGGTGAGAAAAGATGAGGGCCTCAGTAACCCTCTTTGCTTCGGCAGTTTTCGCTTATGTTATTGGTGAATATATAAAATTATATACGAAAAAGCACATTTTTTATTTTTAACTGTTTCTTTTAATTTGTCTTTTAGGGCGAAAAATTATATTATTTGAGTCAAAAATTTAATCATTTGGTTAAAAACTAATAACATGCTGAATTTTTATTTCTTTTTTGACTGAAAAACCTTTCATTTTGGAAATTCAACTCTTATATTTTTTGTCAAATTTTTTTTAAATTAAAAATTTATCTACTTTGTTCAAAGTTTAAACTTTTTGTTTAAAATTCATATCTTCCTCATCTTAGTTTAAATCTCAACTATTTTGTAAAAAATAATTATGTTTAGAAAATAAAAATACCATAAAATAAAAATAAAATAATATTGAAGAGACTGAAATGATTTGTATAATCTTTTAACAATTAATTTTATATTATTTTAATTGTTCAAAAAATGGTTATAAAATAAATTATAACAATTTTTTTTAAATTATTAACTTGGTGAATTTTTTTTTCTCTTTTACTGAAAAATATTTTTCGGTTGCAAATTCTACTCTTATATTTTCCGTCAAGAGTTCATTTTTTTAATTAAAAATTTATTTAGTTGGTTGGAAGTTGAAGTAATTTTTTAAATATGCATCTCTTCCTCACTGCAATCAAAAGGTCAATCATTTTATAAAAATTAATTATTTCCTGACAATTCAAGTATTTTGTTGCAATTTCAATAATTTTCTTAAAATTTAATAATTTTCTTGTCAATCTAATCATTTTGTTGAAAATTCGCTTTTTTTGATGAACAAAATTTCCTTTTAGAATTCAAATTGAATTATTTAGTTGAAAATTATTAACTTCAAAGAGTGACGCCAAAATAGGCTGTTTTTTCGACTATTTTTTGGAACTCGCTAGCGACCTAGTGAACAAATATCCAAATATGTTACAGGTATCAAATTACTGATCATTCAAAACCAAAGTGAACATCGCTTTTCAAAATCTAATTATAAAATCATTTATCGTTGTATTTTTTTATGAAATAAACCTTATAAAAATGCAGTAACGCATTTTCTTAATTAATAAGAGGTTGATGTGAAAAATGATTGTATAATTAGTGGTATTTTCTATTTTTTAATTTTTCTGGAGTCTTCTCAAACCTTAAATAGGGCTAATTTTCTGAAATTTTCATTATTTTACTTATTTTATAGTATTATTATATATAGTATATATTATATTATATATTATTTATTATTTAATTTTTTTATTTTCAATGATTATAATCCTTTTTATTAAAAATTTATCTATCTGGTTGCAAGTTAAAATTATTTGTTAGAAATTAATTTTCTTATGATCTTAGTTGAAAAATCAACTATTTTGTAAAAAACTAATTATTTTTTGAAAATTTATTTATTTGCCCTCTTGACTAAAATCATAGGTGCATTCCGCTAACTCCTCTGTAACGAAATTTTAATATTTCCATTATGCCATAATTTTAGGCTTTTTTTGGGCACTGATGCCAGCAACCTCACTACAGAAAATGAAAAGAAAAAAATCAAACACGACAGAATTTTGGGCATTTTTGGGCTCTCAAAATTCGCAAAAATTAATTTTCAAAATACAACCCCTATCTCCGAAAAACTACACTTAAAATAAAATATGCACTTAAACTAAATGTGTCTTAGATTTTTTGGGGGCTCCTATTGGGCACCAATATTGATTTTCAAACATTTTTTTCTTCAAAATAATCCTTCCATCAATTAAAAAGGTAACAACATTTTAAAATAAAAAACTCAACATATACAGCTTTTCAACTCTCTAGTAAATATATTCGCCCTTAGAGTAATATTTCTATAACCCCCATGAACAGCCCCTATCAAACTTAATAAAAATATTTTTACCTTCCATTAATTAAAACAGTCAGAAATATTTTTAATTGATAACAATATTCTAATTCCTGGTTGAATTCTTGCTTAAATATTTAACTCCCATTTTTTTGTTAAGACTAAACTTTTTTTATATATTAAAAATTCAGCTTCTGGGTTGAAAGTTGTAATTCTTTGTTCTTAATTCATCTGTTTATCATTTTAGTCGAAATTTCAACTATTTTTCAAAAGTGGATTATTTCTTGAAGATTTAATTGTTTCGTTGTAATGTCAATTAATTTCGAAAAATTTCATAATTTTTTTAATAATGCAACTGTTTTATTGAACATTTGCCTTTTTCGATAAACAATTTTTTCTTTAAGATTTAAAATTCAACTAATTTGGTATGTCAAAATTATCTGTTAAAAATTCATATCTTCATCATTTTAGTTGACAGTTTAACTATTTTGTGAAAGTTAATTATTTCTTGGAAATTTAATTATTTTGTTCCAATTTCAATTATTTTCTGAGAACATGATAATTTTCTTGTAAATCCAAAATTTTTAAACACTTGCCTTTTTTATGAACATTTTATCCATTTAGATTTAAAATATAACTATTTAGTAAAAACCTGATGAAATTCTTTTTTCCTCTTGACTATAAACAAATTTTCCTTTTAACTTTAAAATTGAACATTTCGGTTTAAAATCATTCCTTTGATGAAAATTTTTCTCTCTTTTAAGTAGAAAAGCTTTCTTGGTTGAAATTAATAAATAAATAAAATAAAAAAATAAAATAAATCGTCCACTTGGTTGAAAGTTGGAAATATTTGTTAAAAATTCATTTATTTTGTTAAAGATTCATCATTTTACTTGACATCTCAATTTTTTTGTCAAAAAATTGAAGTATTTTGCTGAAAATTCAACTATATTGTTAAAAATTTCTCTGGATGAAAAAAAACACTCCCAGTTTTTTCAAATTAAACAACAAATTATTATAGTTTGTGAGCATAAAATTTACATAAAAATTGAGATTCTCGCAGTTCGGTAAAAATAAAAAATAAATAACATATATTTTAGGAAAATTACAATTTATGTGGCTTGATTTTTTAATTTTTTAATTTAAACTTTCTTGTTAATGCAAAGAGGAAAGCAAAAATAGATTTTTTTCGTTTTTTTTTGTTTATCTTTGTGAATTTTTTTCTATGTTCAGCATTGCTAGACTTTCGGCACAAAGGTAGTTAAGAGCGAAATAAAATTATGGCATTATTACATTCATTGTTATAAACAAATTAACTTAACAAATAGTCTACACCCTACATTTTTTGTTTGCAAAGTGAATTTTTGTATTAAGATTACTTGCTTTCATTGAAAAAATAATACTTGATCATAAAAATTTATAATCTGATATTTTTTATTCATTTTATAAACAAATGCAAAGTGTGGACATTCAGATGCAGAAAAAAATCGCTTTTTCTCTTATTTTTTCTCAAATTATGCTGTCAGTGACGTTTAGTTATCGAAAATTATTATACTATATATTTTATGAATTTTAAAAACAAATTATGTAATCAAATTTATGAATTGGTCATCTAGAAGTGAAAATAAATTTTTCTTAATTTTGGTGATCATTGGTGATCATTAGTGATCATTGGTGATATCGTTTGAGGAAAATTAGGAGAAAAAAGGATTTTTTCATTCTTTAAATGGCGAAGTTCTAAAATTTGTTGTATTATTTGTTTATAAAATTAACAAAAAATATCGAATGATAGCATCCTACCATTAAAGAATCATTTACGAAATCATTTCAGAAAAATAAGGGGAAAGAGAGATTTCCTTCGACCTTCAAATGTCCACACAGGTTATTTGTTTATAAAATTTGCTTATAAAATTAATAAAAAATATCGGATGAAAAATTGTAATTGCCGAGTATTATTTTTTCCTTGAAAGCAATTAATTTTAATGCAAAAATTTACTTTGCAAACAAAGAATGCATAGTGTAGACTATTTAGTAAGATAATTTGTTTATAACAATAACTTAACTATCTTATTATTTTGTTTGCTTTAACTACCACTGTGATTCATTCTAGCAGCGCTGATCATAGAAAAAAAATTATTGGCGAAGATAAAAAAAAATTGAATTTTTCTTAACTTTTCGCAATAACAAAAAAGATTTTTTTTCATTTGAAAATCAGGCCACATAAATATTTCCATAATATAATGCTGAATTTGTCTAAAAACCAAAAAACCAAAATCGTTTAAGAATTCTCAATTACAAGTTATTTAACCTCGTTTTTTGATTTCATCCCACCGTGCGGGTGCAGAAAAGCTTACAAATTAATTAAAAAAAAAAAATAATTTAACTTTTGACTAGACTCTTTAAGTTTTTAAACGAAAAGAGAAATTTTCTACCAAAGAGTGGAATTGTGAATTCGAAAAAATCAACTTGCAAAAAAAAAGTTAATTCACAACAAAATAATGGAATTTTCATCTTAAAATTGTGTCTCTTCAAAAATAATAAATGTGTGACTTTTATTTATATTGTTCACTGTATTAATTATGGTTTGTTTGTGCAATAAAAATCCGGATTTAATAAATTAGTGCAAAAATTAATACAATCATTGATTTTTTCCTTACAATTTCTTTTTACAGATTTATCTGAGCCAATGTATCCAGTTGTTGTTAGGAAACCCCCTCCAGAACCACATCCGAGCGCTGCAAGTATAACCATAAGGAATGTTTATTATTATCGAAGTTATCTAAAGGGACATCCAGTGCATTTATTAGAAGCTCGTATTCATCGCGTGATACCAACTAAGAAGTTTACAATGATTTTGGCATTAGAAGTAGATGGATATCACGTTCCATTCGTGGAGTACATAGGCGAAGGGCAACCTTTAAATATTGAGCAGCTTCCGGATAATCATTTTCGAAGAGTCACATTCCAAATAGGCGTCGGAAACCTATGCGAGAATCCTGAATTTTATCCTTATACAGAAGAAGCGGTATATAAAAAAATACCAGGCACAACAAGAACAATTAATGCCAAAGTGGACACCGACTTTAAAAGGGAGCACCTTAAGGAGAAAATGGCAGAATATCATACGCCACTCGCTGAGCCAATCACTGATGAGTACCTTCGTAGAAAAGCGGCTTCTAGTTCTCGCCACGCCTTACCCGGATCTAGTAAGCAAAACTAGTGTCGGCCCAATCTGGAACGTGACGCTAACAAACCATGTTTAATGAGAATGGACCTGCTTATATAGTGTACTAAAAATGTCAATTGTTTAATTATAACTGATTTATTTGGATTTTCGTGTGACGTGTTTTTTGCATCTACTTGTTTGACATTTTTTGCATTATAATGCAAGAGAATATTATTTTTATATAGTGTTATTTTGAGAGTATGTTTACTTTTAAATTATTAGTGGAATTGAATTATAATTATAATTAAATTAATTGTATGATTTTCATGAATAAACGGTGTGAATTATTGAATTAGTACATTCGTTACTTTTCTCTACCTTTTTAATTTTTCATTTCTTCCTAATGGCTCCATATCTACAAACCTACAACCCCAAACCCACAAACCGCGAACAAAAAAGTTTCATATCCACAAACATAAGAACCGGAAACTAACAATCCCAAACCCACAAAGTCCTAAACCACAAATCCCCAAACCCACAAGCTACATATCCACAAACGTACAAACTCCAAACACCTAACCAACAAACCCCAAACTCACAAACCCTAAAATAACGAATCTCAAACCAACCAACCCCAAACTCACAAGCACCATATCCACAAACTTACAAACACCAAACATACAGACCCAAAATTCACAAACCCTAAACTAACGAATATCAAACCCACAAACACTAAGCCCACAAGCTTCATATCCGCAAAGGTACAAACCCCGAACCCACAAACCGCAAACCCACAAGTTTCATATTCACAAACGTACAAACCACAAACCAACAATCTCAAACCCACAAAGTCTAAAATCACAAAACCCACAAACCCCAAACATACAAACGCCTAATCAACGAACCCCAAACTCCCAAACTCGTAAATAACGAATCTCAAATTCACCAACCCCAAACCCACAAGCTGTGTATCAACAAACGTACAAACCCCAAACCCACAAACTCTAAGCCCACCAATTCCAAACCCACGAACTCCATATCCATGAACGTACAAACCAAAAACACACAAGCTCTATATCCACAAACGTGCAAACCCCAAACATACAAACTAGAACTCACAAACCGTAAAACTAACGAATATCAAACCCACAAACCCCAAATCCACAAAGATACAAACTCCAAGCCGAAAATTCCGAACTTACAAACCCCAAACCCTAAACTTATAAGTTTGGGGTTTGTAGGCTTGTGGATATGGTGCTTGTGTATTTGGAGTTTTTGGGTTTAAAACTTGTGGATTTGGGGTTTGTGTATTTGAATTTTTGCGTTTAAAACTTGTGGATTTGGGGTTTGTGTATTTGGAGTTTTTGGGTTTAAAACTTGTAGATTTGGGGTTTGTGGGTTTGGAGCTTTTTGGTTTGGGGTTTGTCAGTTTGTTTATATGGAGCTTGTGGGTTAGGGGCTTGTTGGTTTGAAGTTTGGGGTTTTGGGTTTTAAGGCCTGTTAGTTTGTGGGTTTGGAGCTTGTTAATTTGGGGTTTGTAGGTTTGGGAACGAAATTTATGCAGGAATTTCAGGTTTAACGAATAAAGGATGAGTGGAGAATGAATGTTGGAAAGAGATGCGATAGTAGACTGATAGAAAATGCGGAGTTAAAATATGGACTCGAAATATGGTCAGGAGTACATAGTGAACAATAGGTGGTCCAAAAATGCGTGGCAACATTTTTTTGCATGCTAGAGGGCAACGATTTCTCCCATTTTGTTCCCAAGCCGAAAGAAAAAAATTCCGTAATTTTTTTTCTTGATTTTATCAGGTGCCGGTTTTGACTTGAAATTTTCCATATAAAATGCATAGGGAAAAATCACTTTTTTGAGATTTTGGAATAATTTTTTTGGGCTTAAAAAAATGTGACAAGAAAGTATGGGGGCCTGTAAAGAATTATCCAACGAAGAATTTCATGTATCTGACATATAGGTTTGACACCCCTAATACACCCCCAAGGCTACCTGAAAACCACCCTTAAAACCAAAAATTTCAATTCTTCTTAAAATCGACCTTCTGAACACTGTATTCTCGTATTTTTTCACTTACAATTATTAATATTGCTCTAGTGTAATATTTATTATTATTGTTAATTAATTTTCAATTATTTAAGCAGATGAAATCGGTTTAAATCATTTACTTTCAAAAATTCGTTTTTTCTTCTAAAAATTATTACTTTTAGTCTAGTGGAATATTAATTAAGATTGGTTCATTAATTTTCAATTGTTTAAACATTTGAAATTTCTAGTAATGGGCGATCTTTCAGGATTTCCGTTTCTTGAAAATTATCACTATTGGTCCAGTGAAATATTTATTAACATTATTTCATCAATTTTCAATTGCTTACACAAATGGAATTTGTTCAAATATTATTTGCGTAAAAAATTATTGACATTTCTTTAGTTGAATATTGAATAACATCAACTATTTTTATTTTTAAAAAATTTGTAACGATAATATTATTAAAAAAAGTATTCACACAAATTCTATTTGTTTGAACAATTAAAAATTGATTAACCAATGATTTTAAATATTCCACTAGACCAATGGTAATAATTTTAAGGGAAAAAAATTGTTTCTATTTGTTCTATTTGTTTAAATAATAACAAATTAATTAAACAATGATAATCAATATTACACTAGACCAATGTTAATAATTTTAAGTGAAAAAAGACCAGAATAAAGTGCTCCAAATTGTTGATTTCATGAAGAATTGACTTTTTTTAAGGATGGTTTTCAGGTACCCAAGGGGGTGTGTTAGGGGTTTCAAACCCATATGTTTGATAAATGAAATTCTTCATTGGATATTTCTCTTAAGCCCATATGATTTCCCGTCAAATTTTTTTAAACCCTAAAAAATTATTCTAAACACTCAAAAAAGTTATTTTTCCCCATGCATTTTACATGGGAAACTTCAAGTCAAACCCGGCTATCTGTTAAAATGAAAAATTAGAATAAAAAATTGAGAATTTCTTTTTTCGGATTTTGAATGAAATATGGAGATCGTGTTGGAAAGGGATGCGACAGTAGAGTAATAGAAAATGCGGAGTTGAAATATGGACTCGAACTATGGTCAGGAGTACATAGTGTACAAGGACGGATCCAGAATAATTTCCAGAGGGGGCGATTGTGAATTGAGCACCTCTATTCCAAAATAGGTAAAGTTGGAGAAGGTTGGCCCCTGGCAACTTAAATTAAAATTTGAAGCGAAAAAGTTGTGTCTATTGTAGTTTTCGAGATAACCATGATAAAGATGTTTTTTTCTGAAGTCGATTTGTAATTAATTTTTTGGTCTCTCGCTCGTCGTCACTTCTGCAGTTTTTGAAATTTTTTCATGAAATTTGGAGGAAATACTCTCCAAAGTATCCTGAGAATTATCTTTCAAGTGAAAAGTTTATATGATTGTTTATAAGAACAACAGCAATTGTTTTCTAGGCCACAGTAAATTTTATTCCTCGTAAACTTAGATCGCTTCGTTTATTAAGCGAATTTTAAACAAATGAAAACTTCCCACGGACAAGCTGTTCAGAAAACTGTGAGAAACTTTTATATAAAATCCTTTTTTCAAAAAACTAAATGGGTGAAAAACTGCAAATGCAACACTTGGAGAGTGCGAACTGAACTCTTGTAGGTGACAGGCATTCAGGCAGACTCAAATGAGGGACGGGCGATTCTGGATCGATTCTTCAAAGATCGATCTTTTTCACTCAGAAGATCGATCTTTTGAATCGATTCTTTACGAGTCGATTTTTTCTAGGATCGATCTCTAACTCCGAGAATCGAAGAAGCGATTCTTTTATTTTTGTTCATTTATTTCTCCCTCCTATAATTTCGGCATCGCGACGTACATTTTTTTATTTATTGCTCCTTCCTATAATTTTTTGTGTGCTTAAAACTGCATCTGAAACTAAGTACAAGCGCTACGTGCACTCAAAATGTTGCAGAATGACCGCCTAGTAGATTTGAGGATATTTTAGTAGACAGAAAAAAGAAAAAGGTAAATGAAATTATATTTCTTACGTATTAAAAGATCGATTCTTTCAAGATCGATTCTTCTGCTTCGATTTTTTTGCTGAATCGATCTTAATAAATTCGATCCTGGATCGATTCGAGAATCGATCTTTTTAAGAGAACCGCCCATCCCTAATTTAATTGTAGGTACTGCTAAGGGACTCCGTTCGACTAATAGACATGGATTTTAATGAGCCGCGCGCTCCAAGTTTTACATTCGTAATTATTTACCCATTTAGTTTTTTTAAACAAGGTTTTCACAGAAAACTTCCTCATAGTTTTCTGAACAAATTTTTCACGGGAAGTTTATATTTGCTCAAACTTTGCTCGATAAACGAAACGATTGAAGATTATAAGGAATTGAATTCGGGATGGCTTGGAAAACAATTTTTTATTTCGTTATATGTAATGATATTAATTTTTCGTTTATATCATCATTCTAAGGATACTTTAGAGAGTATTATCTCCATGTTTCATAAAAAAATTTCGAAAACTGTAAATCTGATGATGAGCGAGAAACAAAAAATTAATTACGAATCGACTTCAGAAAAAAAACATCATTTTCATGGTTATCTGGAAAACTATCATAGATACCACTTTTTCGGTACAGGAAAAAAGATGCGCCTTCTAATTCCCTATAAAAATACAGTCTTTAAAAATCAAATTTTTAAATTTTGATTTTTAGTTTAAAATTGAAATACTTATGAAATACTTTTACAGGGTGTAAAATAAGTCCTAAAGACTTAATCAAGTAAAAAGTGAAAGCGTTTGAAGTAGAACATTTTTCATACAATTTTTATATTATCAACTTTAAATATAATAAATAAAATCTTTTTTAAATGGATCTGTCGTGAAGTATTAAGAATCAACAACAATTGATAATTTAAACAAATCTGAATCCGTTTAAAGTTTAAGAATTTTCAGATTTGAACGTTAATAAAACTGTTTCAATTAGGAAGTCTTGGTTATTAAAAAATGTAAACGTCCGATTGAAACTTCACAAACTATTTTCAACTTGAAAATGTATATTTATAATAATTATATATTCGTAATTAAAGGCTTTAATTAAATTAAAAATACTGTTTCAGTCTAAAATATATTACTTTTAACCCACATATTAAAAAAATTTTAATCAAGACCAACGATAATTATTTAATATTTGTGAGTATTTGACTGTTTCTATAACACGAGAAAATTTCAACGAAATATTAAAAAAAAATTTAAATATGAATTTTTTTTTAAATCTTGAAACGTTAAAATTTCCAAGAGCTTTTGAACATAGAATGTTATAATTTTAATTATTCTTTTAAGAAAATCATCTTTAAGTGAAATTGTTGCATTTTTATGTATAAATAACAATTAAACACTTATTATTTGTAGACAACATTTTTTAACTTTCAGAATTATTCAAAAGTTTTGCAGTTTTTAAAGCAAACCTTTAGAAGCTTTTTAATTATTATTGCGACTTCAAACGAATAAAAACATTCTTTTAAGATTCCTGGGGAAAAAAATTATTTTTGATTTTCAAAAATTATTTTGAGAGAATATTTAAAAAGATTTTTAAAGATTTTCAAAATTTTCAAAAAAGAGTGTAGAAGATTGCAGATAATTTTTCTTTAATTTTCAGGGTTCTCAAAAAATCATAGTAACAAATTCCAAAAATAAGTTAAATAATTAATCAGTTATAAATTATAAATTTTTGTAGTTTATCTGCAGTCTATTTTAAATTTTTCAATTAAAAAGTGTTAGAAAATTCCATTTTATTCGTTTTTTATTTTTATTCAGCAACTTAAATACAATGTTTTTAAATTAAAAAACTGAATTTATTTTGTGGGTTAATTTTTATTTCTTCAGTTGGAAATATATTTAGCGAAAATTAAGCGATAGAAGAAAGGCTCCGAACTTTAAATATTCATGATGTTAGATGCAAATTAAACTATTTAGCTTAAATGATTTTTTTGTTTTTGTTGAAAGTTTATATTTTCGAGTTGAAAATTCAACTTTTTTGCAGAAAATTCGTCCTTTTCACTAAAAAATACACAATTTAATAGAAAACTCATAGTTTGATGTCGATTAAAAATTCGAGTGTCTGGTTCAATGATTAAGTACTTTGTTAAAAAAGTTTTTTTTTCGGTTGTAAACTTATAATTTTAGTGAAAAATGCATCTCTTTCGTTTACATTTAAACTTTTTGGAGACTAACTGATTTTTTTTCTGTTTGAAAATTTAATTTTTTGACAAAAATTAAAATGTGAGGTAGAAAGTTCCTTTAAAAATTCAAAGTTGGATCGAAAATTGATATATAGTGTTCAAAATAGAAATTTTTTGACAGCAAATTCACCTTTTTGGTTGAAAATTAATTTCTTCATTTGAAAATTAGATTTTCCTTACTGAAAATTTATTTCTTCATTTTTGTCGATAATTTGTCTTTGTTTGGTAGATAATTCATATTTTAGGTTAAAAATTAAACTATTGGATTAAAATTCCATTTTCTTGGTTGAAAATTAATTATTCTGATCAAAGATTCATTATTTTAGTTAAAAATTACAAATTTTGTTTAAAAATTTAACTGTTTTGTTGTAAATAAAATTTTTACTATGAATTACTATTCCATATTTGTTTTAAAATTCATTTGCCTCAGGCAAAGATTAAAATATTTAGTTGATTATTCTAACAAATTTTTAACAATTACGTTGCATTTTTAGTTTTTCAATTATTATAAACAAAATAATTGACAGATTGAGAAATGAACAAAACTATCGCATTCCTCTCGAAAATATTTCGATGCATTTTTTAAACCATTTTTTCAAAGATTACTGGATTGCTTGTCGATATGGATTTCAAAATTGTGCCAATAATTTAAAAAAACTAATAGTCTATGAACAAAATAAAAACACCCCTAGGTTCGTTTTCAAAAAATCTCGATGCGTTTTTTTTCTGTCTAAACAATTTTTTAAGCAATTACGTTCCTTTTTATAGCTCTGCAATCGTTATAAACAAAATAATTTGTAGATTGAAAATTGAACAAATCCATTGCATTTCTCACGAAAATTTCTCAATTCTTTTTTTTTCATTTCTTCAACAATTACCAAATTTGTTGTATAGCGTACTTTTGCTGACAAATGCAGTAATTGTTGAAAAAATGGTTTAAAAAAACACCCGCATCGAGATATTTGCGAGAGAAATGCAATGGTTTTGTTTATTTCTCAATCTAATAATCATTTTGTTTGTAAAAATTGCAGAACTTCAAAAAGGGACGTAATTGTTTAAGAAATTGTTTAAACAAAAAAAATGCATCGAGATTTTTCGAAAACGAATCTAGGGGTGTTTTTAGTTTTTGATATGACTATTAGTTTTTTTTTTAATTAATTACACAACTTTGAAATCCATATCCGCAGGAAATCAGCAAAAGTACGCTAAAAAACAAATGCAGCAATTGTTGTCGATTTTTTAATTCGATAATTCTTTTGTTTATAACAAATTCATAACTATAAAAAGTGACATCATTGTTTAAAAAATTGTTGAAACAAGAAATTTTATTGAAAAAAAATTGTTTGTAGCTTGGTTTGTATTTTTTTGTTGTTAAAGCTCCATTTATTCCTTTTAAAATAAATTTCTTACTTTCGTTTCTTATTAAAAATGCATTTTCTAAAAATACAAGTTGAATCTTTCTTGGAGAAAAATGCGACTATTTAGTAGAATTTTTTTTTTCAATTTATCTATTACGGTTAGAAAAAATATTCTTCTTGGGTTAAAAATTCAATTTTTTTCGTAGAAACTTACTCTTCATTAAAAATTTCATATTTTGATTTTAAAAAGTCAACTGACATTTTTTTCAGCAGAAAATTCAACTCTTTTTTGAAAATTTGTCCTTTTTATTTAAAAATTTATTTGTTTTAGTAGAAATTAAACTGTAAAATAGAAACATTATATTTTCGGACAAACGACACAAGCTATTAAAAAATGAATAGACAAAGTTGCCCAATCAAAAAAGAGCTGCAAATTTATCATCAGCAATTTTGTTTTATGACGCCTCATTTTTGTTTAAGTCGTACAAAATAACATTCAAAATTAAAAAATTTAAATTTGTTCAAATCGTCATGTTTTTTGTTAAAAAGGGAATTTTTTTTTTTTTAGATAAAAATCAATATCGTTGACAGATTTTTTGTTGACATTTTTTGTTTGAATACTTTAGTTTTTTATTTTTGATTGATAATTTATATATTTTGTAGTTGAAAAGATAATTATTTGTTAAAATTTTTTTGTGTCTTGTAAAAAAATTGATCTTATTGGTAGAAAACTGATTTTCTGGGTGAAAATTTCATGTTTTAGGTTTGGAAACTAAACCGTTTTTTTGTTGTTGAAAATTTAAAAGTCTTGGTAAAAATATGTTTTTTATTAGAAAATTAATTTTCTTACTTAAAATTGATTATTTCGGTAAAAAATGCATATCTTTGGTTAAAAATCAATTATTTTTTGAAATATACGCTTTTTCGGCGGGAAATAAATATTTTTAACTTTAAACATAACTATTCTATTTTTAGTTGAAAATTTATCATTTTAAGTTTTTTATGTTAAATATTAAAATGCCTCGGCCTCACTTATTTTTCTCGATTCTCCAACAACAATATAACAGTATTTGACAGTACTTAATATTGAGTATCAAAAAATTAATTAATACTATGATCAAGAACATAACATCAATTCATCTTTTTCAGTTTAAAAATGAACTATTTGGTTAAAAATTCAAGTATTTTTTCTGAAAAAAATGGTATTTTTTAGTAAAAAAATTGTCTTCATTGTTCTTGATTCCTTATTTTAGTTCAATGTGTATGTTTTTATTTAAAAATTGAACTTATTTGTTAAAAATTCGTTTTTTTAACGAAAATTAATTTTTTAAATAAAAAATTTGATTATTCCGTTTTTGGTTTAACTATTATTGAAACTTCGTTTTTCTTATGAAAATAATTTATTGGTGCTTTATTATTTTAGCTTAAAGTATATGTCTTCATTTAAAAATAGAACTTCTTCTTCGAAAATTTGTTTGTGTTTTTTTTTGTCGAAAATCAATTTTTTAACTAAAAATTGAATTAAAAAAAATTTTTTGATCTAAAAATGTAACTATACATTAAAAAAACTTTCCATAATTTTGTTGCCAATAAGAAATTTGTTTTTAATTGTCAAAGTTTCGAATTTTTAAATCCAAAAAATAATAATTTTTTAAATAAAAAAATGCGATATAAAAGAGAATATCAAGAGACTTTTTAAATAGCTTTTCCAAAGAAAAAAGTTTACTCTTTTCACTCTACTATTATCTTGTCTCGTATTTGTGAAAACATACAAATTTCTATTTTGCACAAAAAGAAATACTTTTTTTTCAAAGACGTATTTATTATTTCCTATAAAATTATTTCACCTTCATTGTCTAAAAATATAACCATTCTTTTGCAATCACGTAGGAATGCTTAGTCAAAAAAAGTTGTTGATAAAACAAGTTTACCACCTTTAATTAGAGAATTAGAAACAAAAATTTTCAACATTTAATATTGTTTTTGTGATGAATGAAGAATAAAACAGAGAATAATAAATTAAATTAAATATATGTGGATTAAATAAAATTATTTTATTTGTTATACTTATTCTCTAATTCACTAATTTTCCAATTATTCAATTTTAAATTGCCGACAATTTTATAATTTCGTGAATAAAAATGAATCTTTAGGGGAGCAGCGGGTAATGTGGCACGGCGGTTAAAGTGGCGTACCCTCATTTATAGAAATTGATTGATTTATAGCGAGAGGTATTTACTGTACTGTATTTTTTTATGCGTACTGTTTTGTATAGTGAAAAAATTTGTTCAATAAAGTTAATCATTCAAATCTTATTGTGAAAAGTTATTTTGGGTGGTTATGTGTGTATTTTTAAAGTGACCAAAAAGTAGTGAAAAAGTACAGTAGCATTTTTCATTAAAAATCAATTTTTTTTGTTTTAAAATGTCACTGTTTGTTTAAAAATAGAACTGCTTTCTGAAAAATTCATTTATTTGGTTGATGATTCATCATTTTGATCAAAAATTTAAATTTTTGGTTAAAAATGTAACTATTTTGTTGAAAATTCTTTTTTTTTTAAATTCGACTTTTTGATTGCAAAATTGAACTTTGTTTCCAAAATTTATATTTTTCAGGAATTTTTAAAAATTCAGAAAATTTCAGTTTCAAATCAATTTTACTCTATATTTTTTAAACTTGATATTTTATTTCTGAAAACTTGAATTATTAATAATCTTTTGTACTTATTTTCGGACGCATTTGAAAAAAGTATACGATTGTAATGGATGTATTTTAAATAAAAAATAAACTTTAATTATACAAATAACATCCAATATTTTATGACATTATCTTAAAGTAAATAATCAATTTTTGCTATTTAATTAAAAACAGTTAAAATGTTATTTTTATGCAATTACTATCGCAAAAAAAAACAATCAATAATTAATTGTACAGTTTAGGGCATAAAAAGAAATAAATAATTACTTTTTTCAAGACATTCAAATAGTCTTTACCTTATATTATTCTGACAATTTGAACTATTAAATATCCCTTTAGAATAATTTCATAAATCCAAGTTTACAAAAATTATATAATTTTGATAGAAGTATTTTAAACAAGAATAAATTTTTATTATACAAATTATAGCCAATATTCAATTACATAACCTTAAAATAAATAATCAATTTTCGTTTCTTAATACAGACATTTAAAATAAATAAACTTACCTTTTTCGAAAAACGACACAAGCTACAATAAAATTGCATTAAAATAAATTTTTCCGTAGAAACATTTTTTTGCCTTGTTCTTAAAAATCAGAGAACTATCCTTAATCGTTATTTAAATAGAAAAAATTATTTCAGCAAACCAAAAATTACTTACATTTTCACAACAAATATTTAATTTTTATTTAAAATTATTTGAATTTAAAACAATACGAATTTTCTAGCAAAATAATTAGATTTTCAGCCCCAAAAAAGACGAAAAGGGAATTTTTAAACTAGAAAAGATCTGTTTTCTAACTAAAATCTAATCACTAGATTTTAAGTAAAAAAAATTCATTGAAAAAATGAATTTTTAATCAAATAGTTACATTTTTCAGCAAAGAAATAAATTGTTAACTAAAATAATGAACCCTTAAACAAAAAAATGAATTTTCAACACAATACTTGAATTTTTGACCGATGAAAGACAAAGTTTTATCCAAAAAGATTCATTTTTAACCAAATAAATAAATTTGCGACCAAATTTTGAATTTTTAAGGAGTTTTCTACCAATAAGTTACGTTTTCAACTGAAGAAGATGGATGCTAAATCAAACATGGAATAGTTGAAAATGAATTTTAAACACAATTTATGAATTTTTCACTGAAAAATTCAATTTTCAGTTATAAAATCTTGAACAAAAAAACTTAATGTTCAAAATTAGTGTTACCAAAAATTATCATTACCAAACACCTTTACATATGTGTATCTTTTTTCGTCAGCAAATTAATCTTTTCGCTTTAACGTTCTATCAGAAAGTGAAAAATTTTATTACAAATTTACATATTTGGCTGAAAATTCATGGATAATGTCAAAAATGATTAATTAATTTTGTAACTAACAATTTTACTATGCTTTTCGACAAAGAATTGTAGAAATTCTTTTTTTGTGTGTACATTTTATATTTTTAATTAAAAATTCACCTGTTTGATTAAAAATTCAACTATCATCTTGCAAATTGATTTTGTTTGGTTAAAAACTAATTTTTCTCACTCAAAATCAAATAATTCTATTTTTGTTAAATTGACATTTTTCAGCTGAAAATTTGTACTTTGTTTTTGTGAGCAATTTAACTTTTTTGGTTGAAAATTAAGCTATTAGATTCTAAATTCGATACAAATTTTAATATTTGATTGAACGTATCATATCTTTTGTTAAAATTTCTTGATTAATTTTTTGAACTATGTATGTATGTATGTATTTAATCTCTCCCTTTTACGGGTTTGAGGGCCACCGCTCCCTGTACATATATTTAAAATTCCATCCTTAGTCTAACTTAACTACTACTTATATTCTACTCTTTCGCATTACGTAGGATAAATAATAGTAACAGTAGTGATATTAATTCCTAAAATGAGCGAGCTTCCAGGACTTCCGTTTCCTCTTACCATAAAAAAATGCATTTTCCACGATATTGAAAACAATTTTCGTTTTTTACTGTCCCTTTTCAGGATCACCCGTTTGGCTCCGCCCTACTCCCTTGCTTTCCCTTACCTTTTGTTCAATTTTCTCTTTACGAACATTTAATCTTTTAATTTTACTTTCTGCAAAAGGGACGAATTTTCAATTTAAAAAGATAAATTTTTAAGGAAAAATGAAAACTAAGTTTTTTGTAAGCAATTTACATTTAACCAATACTAGCATTTTAATCTTAATAGTCAAATTTTGAATCCAAAAGGACGAATTAAAGAAAAAATTAATTTATTACCATACAATTAAATTGTCGACAGAATGTTAAATTATTAAGGAAATCATTGATTTTTAACGAAAGAGATGAGATACAAGCCGGGTGTGTGATTTGTGTGAACCCAACTTGGTCTAAAGTTGATGTGGTTGAGAAACGTGTCTCAAGAGGCTAGTGATGGTGTGTGTCGAGCCGTTTGCGCCTCCCGGCAGAGGCTACTTCGCCGCGATGCTCCTTTGTTGCCGCTTGGCCTTCGTGGGAGGCCGGTTCCGGGGGAACCGAAGCCTATGCTGCGTTGGGAGTGTGAGCCGGTTCTGGAGGAACTGAAGGTCACGACTCTATCTCTAACTGCTGGACGGAGTTGGAAACGGGCCATCAAGAATGAAGGCCGTCTATGGACTCATACTGGTGGTGGAGGATCACGAAACGATCAGATTCGTGGGGTCGCTTCCACGTGCTGGTGGTGGGCCCTGACACGTGAGAAGACGTGAGGGCCACGAACCACGTGTTGGTGGAGGGCCCTGGCACGGCGAGGTGTGATAACCACTGACCACGTGTTGTGGTCTGATGACCAGGACGGGAATGGGAAGTCTTGGTCTTTCCAGGCATATGTCTGGGGGAGGATAGGAGTGAGAGAGAAAGTGCAGCAAGAACTATCGGAGCCGCGAGAAGGCTTACCGGTCCTCGAAAGAAGGCTAGCTAAAAGCTGCCGGTGCTGCGAGGAGAGCTTACCGACCCAGAAGAAAAAGAGAGATAGGAAAGCGTGCAAAGCGGGGCTGCAAGAGCGTACCGACCAAGAGTGATAGAGATGATAGGAGTGAGAAAGAGGTCCACAAGGTGACCGAAGGCGATCGGGGGACTAATATTACCCTACCGAAAGCCCGAGTAAGAGTGCGTACTTCTGCTTGTACGCACCGTCTTTTATTCGCGCTGGTCGCGAGGTGGTCCGGCCGGCGATTATCCCAGTCCCCTCGGCCACTTGTGTCGCTGATCATGATCCAACAAACCATAGTCCCGCCAATTTGATGCTCAAATACGTTTGACTTGGAATGACTAGGGTGAACTGACGCCCCCCACCATACTCACTGCATTGGCGCGAATGGAAGGGGAAGCCAACTGCTGCACTCGATCCAAGATGTCAGAAAGGTCGGGTGCCCTGTGGTGCCGAATCTGATTGATTGACTTTTTTTTACTTGCGCCTGGCAGGACCATGCTTTGTTGGAGCATGGTTGCTGATGGAGGGGCGTAGCGGCTCCCAGTCAATATCTCTTTAAAATTTAGCACACAGTTCAATTTTGAAACGCACGGTTAAATTTTGTATGCGATACTAAGTTTTTGGAAATTAATAAAATATGCGTAATGAAAAATAGTAGACATTCGAAAAATGAAGGCATAGGTCAAAAATATTCACGTGAAATAAAATGTAAAATAAAATACAAAAGTAAGTTTTATATAACTTCTATAAAAAGCCGAATTTATAATATATTAAAAAATATACATGGTTTAATAATATTGAAATTTGAAGAGAAAACGCGCGTAGAAAATTAATATAAACTAGAATAATTAACACCCTTGCACCCTAACCCTGCATTTTAGTTTATTTCAAATAAAAGGTAAAAGGAAACTCTCTTTCTTCCATCAAGATTCATGGAGAGAAAGCAAGGTCGTCTGATTGCCACTCTAAAACGATTTAAGGGCATGTTGTTCGATGATCACGTGACCAAACTAGTCCCCGGTTGTGAGCATTTTTTTGGTGTTCACTGTGTCCACACGAAATGAGATATCGTGTTTAAAATCTGACAGATTAAATAAAAGTCGATAAAGTCGAGATTGCGTGACTAAGTTCGTTCATGCAATTTTTGTGTAGTGAATGAAATGATTTTCATTTTTTTTTTGGTCCTCACTACGTCCACAGGGATTGAGATATCGTGTTCAGGATTTAGGAAGTTATACAGAAAGCACTAAGGAACGTTTGTATACATCAAAATGTTTATAATTACGAAGAAAGTTTTCTAGTAAAATACCATAGTAATAGGAAATAAACTATTAACGTCTATAAAGTAGATGCCTCGATTAAAAAAAAATCAAGAAACATCTTAGAATGTGATACTTGAAAATCCGTCCAAGTCCCACCTTGAGAGATGTGTATCTTCAGAAAATAATTAAAATTTTCTAATGGCTATATATTCTTGTGGATTTTTCGTACTGGTGTGAAACAATTCTAATAAAAATAAATTTTTGCCCGGGCGCGAAAGACAATACGAGTCCGACGCTGAGCCCCGCTGGTTGGTTCACTGTCAACAATACTCATCAGCTGATCGATTCAACGTCAAGAATTATGGAAGTTGGTTGGAAAACTCCGACGAGTAAATTTTAGCACATGGCTGGTGTTGCTCTGTTTCCAATTTGAAATTTGCCTTTATTTTTAGGACTAAAAAAATGAAAATCATTTTACACAAAAATTTCATGAACGCAGTCACTTGATCTCGACTTTATCGACGTTCAAAGTTTCTTTTTTTCCCCGCATCAAACCAAAAATGATCTGCAAAGTGCTATAACACGAATGGTAATATCCTATTCCATCAATTTATAAATAAACTTTCTTTAAAATTACCAATATATTGATGTATACAAATGTTCTTTAGTGCTTTTTATTTTATCTGTCAAAGTTTGAACACGATATCTCAATCCGTGTAGACACAGTGCACACCAAAAAAAAAGTTCATAACCAGGGACTAGTTTGGTCACGTGGTCACGGAAGAGCATGCCCTTAAGCCCGGAGGTTTTCCCAGCCTGGGTTTATGTTTAGTAAACACAGGCGGTGAATCATTCCTGACAAATTAGTTTTAAAGTGGTTCTCAAACTATGGAACCATAACAGAAGATTTTTAAATTGACTAAATAATTATTTAAGCAAGCAGTTTCACTTTGAACCAATCAGTTAAATCTAAAATGAAAAACAATAATTTTGTATAAAAAGAGACTAATTTACAACAAATTTTTAACAGAATAATTTAATTTTCAATAGAAATGTATTAATTTTTAACCAATAATGTTAAAGTTAAATTTTAAGAAAAAAAGAACGATTTTTCAATCAAAGGATTCGATCTGCAACCCAGAAAATGAATTTTTAACAGAGTATCCCAGCTTTCACCTGATTAAAAATTTAATTGTTTAATTCTCAACTAAACCCCATAAAGTTTCAGATTAAAATAGAATAGTTGAATTTTCGGTTAAATGAATTATTTTTATCCGTGAAAAAGAAAACTTTCAACAGAATAGTGAATACGAGTTTCTGAAAGATAGTTGATTTCAAAGTCAACAAAGATTTTTCAATCAGTAAGGAAAAAATATTGGGTTTTTAAGTCATAAAAACAAATCTTTTCAAAAAGTTTAATTTACAACACGAAAATATACATTTTCTTCGAAAAAATACAATTTTCGACTAAAAAATACGAGTTTTCAACTAAATTTTGAGTACAAAAAATCAATTTCTAACAAAAAAAAAAATATTTCAACAAAGTTTGGTGAATTTTTTACTAAAGCAATTAGCGTAAATTCAATAGATAAATTTTTATTAAAAAAGAAAACAATTATTCAATGAAAAAATTTTAATTCGAAGCAAAGAAAAGAAATTTCAATTAAAAAGATCGATTTTGTAAAAAAAAATATTTTTTAACAAAGTAGATGAATTTATAACTGGAAAAGATAAACGTTTAACAAAAAATAGAAAAGTTTAATTTTAAGTTGGAGAAATGAACTTTGTGCGAAATAGAATATATTTTTAACAAAATAGGTTAGTTTTTGACAAAAAAACATGAACTTTCAACTAAAAAATACGGATTTTTAACGTAGTAGATGTATTTCCAACTCACAAAGATAAATTTTAAACTAGAAATACAGCGGTGTAATTTCCAGTTAGAAAAGTATTCTTTTAAAAAAATAAAATACATTTCTAACGAAATATTTAAATTTGGAACCAAACAAATAAATTTTCCATCCAAAGGATTAAATGTCTATAACAAATGTCGAAAAACACCAAAAAGATTAAATCACTATAAAAAAAAACTTTTGACAAAACTAATTTTTAACCAATAAAAAATAATTTTTAACCAAATGAATAAGCTTTCAGCGCAAGAGGTGAATTTGGAACCAAACAATTACTTACCTACAAAAAGAACAGTTTTTAACCAGATACATGCATTTTTGGCCAATTTTTAACATTTTTAACGAAATCATCAACCCAATAGATCAATTTTCCACCGAAAAGGTTAATTTTCTACCAGAAGAAGACAAATTTTCAACAAAATAGATAAATTTATAACTGTAATAAATATATTTTTAACAAAAAATGGTCAATTTTAATTTTAAGGTAAAAAAATTAATTTTTGTGTAATGAAATATATTTTAAAAAAACGAGTTAGGATTCAATGAAAAATTAAATTTCAACCGAAAAGATCTATTTTTTTTACCAAAACATAATCAATGTAGAAAAAATAGATGAGTTTCAAATCAAAAAGATCAATTTTAAAAGAAAAATAGAATAGTTTAATTGTCAGACAGAGGAATAAATTTGTTAGCAAATAAAATAAATTTTCAACGAAATAGTTAAATTTCAATACTTACAAATAAATTTCCTATCAAAAGGATTAAATTTCTATGATAAAAAAATATTTAAAAAACTAATTTTTAACCAAAGTAATGCGTTTTTAAACAAAAAGATTAATTTTTTAAAAGAAAAGATTTTTTTAAATAAATGAATTTTCAACGAAAAATGTGAATTAGTCACCAACAAGATTATAAAAATATTTCAAATTTTATACGACCTAAATTTGATTTTACTTATAGCTGTTTTAGAAACTTTGTAAATGTCTTTTTCAGACGGAAAGTAAATATTACTGATACTGCAACCTTCAGGTAATTTTGGATTTTTGGAACGAAAAATTCATCTGTCATCAACGACGAAAAGAAAAGATTGAGGATGAACAAATTTAAAAATAATAAGTTTGTCCTCACTAAAATTTAAAAAAAAATTGGGAAACAATTTCGGGTGGTAAATGATATGGCAAGCAGTATATATACTCGTGGAATTTCTAGTCGGATTACTTACATTAAAATCAAAAATATTTCTGTAGAAACTCAACTGTTTTCTAAAAATTCAATCATTTCTTTGAAAAAAACGGTATTTCTTAACATTCGCCTTTTTAGATAAACAAATTTTACATTTAGATTTAAAGTTGAATGATTTATAATTATGTTATTAATTTATCGAAAATTGTATAAAATATTAATTTCAAGCCAAATATAGTTGAATTATTATTAATAATAATTTGTTTTGATTTAAAAAATCAAATTAATTATTTTAGGAAGACATCATTTAATTATATTAAGCTTCTAACTTAACTATTAAATTATTAAAATCATGTTCAGTTCTTCAATTTAAATAATTTAAATAAAAACATAATATTAAGAATATTAAAATGATTTGTATATTCTTTGAATAATTTAATTGATATAATTTTATTTTAATAAAAAAATTTTATAAAATAAAATTATAATCATTTATTCGTTGAAAATTATTAACTTGATGACATTTTTGCTCTCTTTTGAATGAAAGATCTTTCTTGATTGAAATTTCAACTCATATAGTTTTCGTCAATGGCTCGTTTTTTTATTAAAAATTTATTTACTTGGTATAAGGTTGAAATAATTTTTTAAATATTCATCCCTTCATCACTGTCTTTAAAAGGTGAACTACTTTATAAAAGTTAACTTTTTGCTGAAAATTCAAGTATTTTGTATGCAATTTTAATTATTTTCAAAAAATTGAATAATTTTCTTGACAATGTAACTATTTTCTTGAACATTCGATTTTTTAAATGAACAAATGTTCCTTTTAGGCTTAGAATTAAATTATTCGGTTAAAAATTATCAACTTTAAATTTGTTCTCTATTTTGACTGAAAAATCTTTCAGGGTGAGAAACTCAACTCCTATAATTTTCTTCAAGAGATAACCTTTTTTATTAAAAATTTATCGATTTGGTTGAAAGTTACAATTATTTTTCAAAAGTTTATTTCCTTATCATCTTAATTGAAAGTTTAACTATTTTGTAAAAAATCGATTTCGCTAGAATCTCTGCAACGGAACTGAAATATTTTCTTTATGCCATTATTTTGGGCCTTTTATGGGCACCGATGCCGATTTTTGGGCTCTTTTAGTTGAAAAAAACCCGGACTTTTGGTTGGCCATGCTAGCCGTCAGCACCCCCACTACAGAAAATTGAAAGAATTAAAAAAGTCAAGCAAGCCAGAATTTTGGGCTCTGTGAGCTCACAAAAATTGCAAAAATTAATTAAAAAAATAACCCTATCTCCGAAAAACTACCCTTAAAATAAAATAGGCACTTGAACTAAAGGTAAGTATATCAACATTTCTGCCTTTTTGGCTCTTTTTGTGCATTGATACCAATTATTGGGCTCTTTTTTTTCAAAATAATGGAGTTTTGACAAGAAGGCGATGCAAGCTAGCACCTCTACTACAGAAAACAAATTTTTCAAAATTAATTTTTTCATTTTTGAAGAGCATGTGTGCATTAAAACCGAAGGAGCTTTAACAAAAGAGATGCGTGTGTGCATGTGTGCGTTAAAACCGAAGGAGCTTTAACAAAAGAGAATTCACAATCACCAAATTAATTTTGTCGATGCCTTGACCTTTAATTTTAATTAATATGTTCACAAATATCGAGCGCCAAGAGTGAGATAAATATATGTATTAATTATGTTTTGGTTGTGCAATAAAAATAAAGATTTAATAAATTAATATCACAATTAATACAATAATTTATTTTTCACGTACAATTTCTTTTTACAGATTTATCTGAGCTATTGTATCCAATTGTTGTTAGGACACCACCTCCAGAACCAGATCCGGAAACTGTAGAATTAATTCTAAAGAATGTATATTATTATGAAAGTTATGAAGATCATCATCCAGTATATTTATTACAAGCTGGCACGCATGCTGTCATACCAACTAAGAAATTTAAAAAGCTTTTGGCAGTAGAAGTAGATGGACATCATTGTCCATTCGTGCAGTTCTTAGGCCACGGACAACCTGTAAATTTTGAGAAGCTTGAAATCCTAAATTTCAAAGAGTTGTGATACCAATAGGCGAGGATAAGATATGCGACAAGCCTGAATTTTATTATATTTCAGAACAAATATTATACAAACCAATATTGCCGGGAACACAAAAATATCTTTGCAAAGTGGACAACATCTTTACAAGGGATTTCGTAAAGACGCAAATTGCAGAATATCATACGCTACTCCCTCAGCCAATCACTGATGAGTACCTTCGTAGAAAAGCGGCTTCTAGTTCTCGCCACGCCTTACTCGGATCTAGTAAGCAAAACTAGTGTCGGCCCAATCTGGAACGTAACGCTTTGACCATGTTTAATGAGAATGGACCTGCTTATATAGTGTACTAAAAATGTCAATTGATGATTTATAATTGATTAATTTGGATTTATTTGTGTGCCATGATTTTTTTTGCATTTAATGATTCGACATTTCTTGCATTATAATGCAGGAGAATATTATTTGTATATTGTGTTATTTTTAGAGTATGTTTACTTTTAAATTATTAGTGGAATTGAATTATAATTATAATTGAATTAATTGTATGCTTTTCATGAACAAACGGTGTCAATTATTGAATTAGTGCTTTCATCACTTTTCTCTACCTTTTTAATTTTTCATTTCTTCCTAATGATTAAAAACCGGGAATTTCTGAACAAATGTGGTCCCCAAACCCACAAACTAACAAGCCCCAAACCCACAAGCTTCAAATGAACAAATCCACAAACCCCAAATCAAAAATTTCCAAACCGACGATTCCCAAATAACAAGCTCCAAACACAAAAACTCCTAATACACAAGCTCCATATCCACAAACGTACAAACCCACATACCACAAGCCCACCAATTCCAAATCCATGAACTCCATATCCATGAACGTACAAACCACAAACTCACAAGCTCCATATCCACAAACGTATAAACCCCAAACATACAGACCCAAAACTCACGAACCCTAAACTAACAAATATCAAAATTATTAGTGTGATTGAAATATAATTATAATTTAATTGATCATATGTTTTTAATTAATAGACGGTGTTAATTATTGAATTAGTACTTTCATCATTTTTTTATACCTTTTTAATTTCTCTTTCTTTCCTATAATCAAATAAGCGACGAGTGGAGAATGGTTGTTGGAAAGAGATTCGACAGTACAGTGATGGAAAGTATGGACCGGAACTTTCATTTAGGTATTTTGTTAAAAATTATTCTTTCTAATTTTGCATTTTGCAATTTGCATTTCAGTTCTTGCTTCTCATTTTTCAGAATGTTTTTCTACATTTTTAGAAAATTTTCAATATATTTTAAAACATTAAAATATTTCCAAAAATTGATAAAATATTAATCAATTCTTTCCAATATTGAAAAATGTCTGAACAAATCGAAAAATGTCTAGTGCACTGGAAAAAATGGTTAGTTGGGCCAACTATTTAGTCTGTAAAATACGGTAGTGCTATTTTATTAGTTGGGACAACCATATACTTAATTGCTGGTAATAACTTAATAGTCACGGCAACTAATGAAATTGTTGTACCCACTAATACAATAGCAGTATAGACTTATAAAATAGCAGTACGATATCTTACTAACTAAATAGCTGGCTCAACCAATCAGTTTTTTCAGTGTGTGTTGGAATTTAGAAGTTTTGATAGGATACAAAAATAATTTGACACTTAAAAGATTCAAATAAATTTGAAGCCAAATGTATTAATATTATTATTATTACTATTCCAAGTTGAGATCGTCACTTTCCCCTGATGTCTGAGCAGATGCGAATATTTCTTTTATTGCCGCACTCCATTGCCTTATAGGCGCACTGAGGCACGGCCATATTCTCAGATTGTAGGACTGTTGCGTAGGACCCCATCGCCATTGTGAAGCCCATTCAGTTCCTTCTACGATATACACCTGCTCCAACGTTTTCCTTGTTCCTTTAGATATCCGTAAACCAGTTCCCTCCATCACTAAGCAGGTGTGCCTCACCATTAGCCCATTCCTCTTTTGTGGATAGGCTCATTCAGTATTTTTGTCGAAAAGGTAGCGGCGAGTGGACATTTTTTTTACCATATTTAATCTCCAGGCCGCCTTTGCAGGCAAGGCCTTTTTTGGTGAGATAGAGGGGCTACAAATCTATTAGTGTCCCCAGAGCCATCGTGGGTGTCGACTTCAAGGCACCAGTAATACCTCTCAAAATCAGTCCCCTGATTCTTTCCAGTCCAGACAGTTTCCAGAAGATCGTTCGACCTTGCTCCACCAGACGACTGCCGCATAGGTTAGTCTGGGTCACAGGATCGCCGCGTAGATCCACATAAGTTTCTCCAGTTTGAAGCCCCAGCTTTTTTCTATGGCTCTACTACAGAGCCAAAGAGTCGCTACTAGCTTCTTGCACTTTGATTTCCAGTTTTTGTGCAGCTAATGTCAATGTACTCGTGGTTCCGCACTTGTAGCTTCTCGTGAATACAACTGCATGCGTCTTACTCGGATTGACTGAGAGTCCAGTCCTCTTACACCATGAATTTACTATTCTTAGTGCTCAGTGCACAATAACCAGTATATCGTCCGCATTGCCTATAACGTGGTGGCCCTGACTCTCAAGTAGATGAAACTGTTCATACACTGCCAGGAACTACATCAAGGGTGATAAAACACCTTCTGCAGACATCCCGAGTCAACGGTTCCACATAAAGTGGTATTAGCCTCAGTCGTGGTTAGATTCCTATTGGCCAACATATAGCAGGTCCATTCCACGACTACAGTAGGCACATCGTGTGCGATCATGGTCGCCCTGATCACCTCTTCAGAGGTGTAGTTAAAGGTTCCTTCGGTGTCCATGAAGGTTCCAATCGCGAGGCCTTTCTGCTTTAGTTGTCCTCCAATTAGGGTAATTGCTGTGCTTACAGCCGTCTCAGTCGAATGACCAACCCTATAGGCGTGTTGTTGCTTGTTAAGAGGACTACTTGACAAGACCTTATCGCGGATATATCTGTCCACGAGTATTTCTACTGTTTTTAGTAGAAAAGATGTGAGGCTAATGGTTCGGAAATCCTTCGATGAAGTATAACCGATCTTGCCTGCTTTCGGAATAAAGACTACACTCGCACACCTCCATGCCTTCGGAACATAACCCAACCTCAGACTAGCCCTAGCAAATCTCACAATCGTCCCAATGATGATCTCACCAGCCCTCTGTAAGATGACTGAATATATGCCATTCGGACCAGAAGATTTGTAAGGAATTAAGGACTACAGGGCCCTTCTGACCCTGGGTTGAGTAACAGTCTCGTTGGCTAGCCACACTCGGCCGCCATCTCCAGGGCACCCACGTCTCTAATTGACCTGGGCACCCCTGAAAGTGCACTTCTAAGTTTTGCGAAAAACTGAACCCAGTCCGTTTTTCTTGGATTTCTGACCCATTTAGGGTCGATAGGTACAGGGAATTCTAACACGAACTCTATCTGAGTAATCTGAGAGAGTATGCTCAACTGAGACTCTTCACATCTGGATGTTATCTGTGAAACTACAGGTGCAGAAAGTGATGTCAATGAATTCCTACCTGACCAAAATACGAAAGGTCGGGGTGTTTCCCGTATTAGTAATATCTAAGTCATTGTTGATTGGGTATTCCAATAGGTCATTATCTCTTTAGTTGATGTCCGTGCTGCTCCACTAGGTACGGTGGGAATTAGCATCGCACCCCATCAGAAGAGGAAGACTCCTTACATTGCAGTATTCCACCAGTATACATACCTCCACTGGCGAATTGGCATCGCTGTCATACAGAAAGAAAGCTGATCCCATGACTAGCCTTCCTAGTCCTTTAAGATCCGTGACTATCATCACCAGGTCTCTAGAACATAGCGCAAGCAACGAAACGACGTTGACTCCCTTTATCAGTATGCAAGACCTTGAATTTACCGCTTTGGGGTCCCTGTAACAAAAGCCAGCCCCCCACTCCTAGACCCTTAATGGTGCCATGATCTAACTAGAGTTCCTGGGACACCTGTGTGCCACGCATTTAGTCATTTAGGTATAATCCCGATCTTCCTGTCCACCGACAGGCTCCTCCTGCCCCTGGCTGGTAACTCTAAACTTGACCTGTCCAAAGAGATAAAATGGCCTGTTTTTAAGGACGGCAAGAGCCCTTATACGTGACTCAGGAATTTGCAAAACTAGGAGATATTTGATTCCTCCAGCAGTGTCTTCTTTCTGTGGCCTATTGTACCTGCCGATCCACCAGGACGCTGTCTTAAGTGACGGGTTGAATCCCTCCAGCCAACGGAGGACCACAGACGGGTCTACCAGTTTACCTGGGAACCACGCCGTAGCCTTGACTATCTTCTGGAGCAACTCGACTCCACCCACCTTAAAAAATGCGCCTTCCCAAGGCATTGTTTCGGCCAAAGCCTTGTGTAGCCAAGCTTTAGCCAGTGGGTCACCTGCCACAAATACAAAAACACCTCCCCTGCAGAAAGAGGTCTTAAATTTTAGCCATTGATCTGGGAAACTCTTTCCAGCGCCCCCCCAGGTAGCCTCCCTGAAAAGCTTGAACGACTCTATAGTGAGTATCTCGTATCCGTCATCATCACTGTCAGGGGGTCAGTTCTCTGAGTGGCCGTCAGTTCAAACCCTGACGACTTCCTGTTCGTCGGCTGCTGGATCGCCTTGTGCCTTTTCACAGGCTTACTCCCCCTGCCCCCGTTAGGATGCCCTCTGAGCCCCTTCTTCTCTTTTGAGCCTTAGTGCTGGTTATTGCCGTTGTGGTCGCCGCTGTATTAGGTTATGCAGCTGCACCACTAGCCCGCTGCTATTGCCTCGTCAGTCTCTTTTTCAGGGAACCTTGATGCGTTTCTTCTTACTGTGGAACTGATTAACCACTCTCGTTTCCATAGCCTAATTCAGAAGGAACGTCATACCCTCAACTTCCGGAAGAGCTGGGAGCACAGTCGCCGCCTGAGTAAGACTTGCCACAGAAACAGATTGGGATGGAAAGGTTATGTTAGATCCGTTGGGACTTAACCCCTATTCCCTCTCCCCCAAATCGCTTTCCTCTTCCTCTTTTGTAATTAGGTTTGAGTGATCCATTTTGATTTCCACAAGTAGTTAGGGAAATAAAAGGTCTGCCCCTGCAGATCCCCGAATATAAGGGTAAGACTGATTACTCGGGGAGGTTGCCCGGTGTCTCCGGGAGGCCTTTAGGACGCCTTCGTAACCCCTAGGTGTCAAAGTGCCATGGGCACGATCACTCTACACCCAAATTCAACAAATTCTAACATTTGGCGAGAGATCAGCGCGCATTTCGTCGATACTGCATCGATTTTCCCAGTTTTATTGTGAAGATACCTTAAAATATCCATTAGGGACAGTTCACGCAGTGCTCTCAATTGGGCTCTTTAACTGTACTGCGCATGCTTCGCATCGGCACTATCATTGGTTCTAAGTTTTACGTTTTTTTCAATTATCAAATGTATACATGAATTTTTTATGATGAATTACTTTGCAGAATCAATGAAATTAATTTTTGGATTAAAACAGAGTATTTTAGAGTAAAAGGTAAATTAATTATTTAATTTTACTTTCCCCAAAAAATTCATGATTTTAAATTCAATTTCAATTCAATTAATTTTTACATTCATAGGAAATGAGAGATTATTATTCTTATAGTAGCAGACAACAATTAAGTTACATAGTTTTTCTGAAGGGGTGAATTGATTTCATTAACTATTTTGAATTCCGCGCTAACTGCGGCCAGCGTACGACTTTACCGCAAGCGCAGTAGCTCCAGGCGCCCACCTTGGTATCACTGTTAATAAGCATTCCATCAATTTGTTAGAAAGTTTAGTCTTTAAGCTATCTCTACTTTTTTCATAATATGAAGACAAATATAGATTTTAAATAATAATCTATTAGTTACTTTTTATTTTTATCGTACAATACAAACACAGAGTTACCTCTTAGCTAACCTTTCTGTCAACTTGTCGTGAACCTGGTTTATTTATTAGACTGGATTCAATAGGATAGAAAGATAGGGATGATAGTCAATAATTAAGAAGTCGGGACGAATTCTCGATTATCGAATATTGCTCTTCTTATCATGGCTGATAAAGTTGACAACTGGCAAGCAGTGGGACCCCAAAACCATGTCGAAAATCAATAGGACCTCTTTTTCTAACGTGTGGATATAGAAAGAGAGGTTTGTTCGATTTGCGACTTCGAAACAAAATCAAAGTTTTACTGTAGGTCTTCAGGATGTCATTTCACTTGCGTCCCCGTTAGTCCAATGCTGTATAACAAACTGCACTAATGTTCAAAACCTTTGTTCAGAAATTTAGAAGCAGAATAACCAAACGCTAAGTGTTTTGGTGTATTGAGAATATAATAAGTGGATAAATTCTTTGAGAATTTACCCGTGCGGTTCGAAGGGAATATAACCTTAAATTTTAATTATTAATTGATGTATGAACGCGGATATATTTCACATGTACAGTAGTAATCATTTTATATCTTTAGGTTAACGCTGATCACAGGTGGCTTCACATAACCTAAAAATTGATAGAAATCGCGACAGTGCATACCAGAGATATCCGCGTTTATACAATGCTGACTCTATTGTTCATAAATTGGCCGTAAATTGAAGTTTTGCTAGTTAACAATACAAAATTTTCATATTCTAACCTTAACATTTTCCTAATATTTTTTTATTTATAAATATAGTTATATGAGTAAGTAACGCAAGCGATAAAAATGTTGTTAAAAATCATAAATTTCCCAGTGGAAGTGAAGCAGAAAATAGAAAGAAAAAGAAAACTGAGTTGTCTTTTCCTATGGATGCGTCCATAGAAAAGGACAGGTGTCAATTATGCTACTGCACAATCCCATACCGATCCAAACTTTCAATAAATATGTACCTAGCAATTATCCCAAGATTTCTAATGAACCATTGATTTGCTACGATTCCTGTATTTAAATAAAAAATTATTTATTTTCAAGATTTAATGAAAAGTTTCCCCTATGACAATCATTTTCGGAAATTCCCGAGCCGAAACTTTAGATTCTTTTTTCTCTCAACCCACCTGCTAACTCTATAGATCATGGCACCTCTTAAACACTGATGCTAACATTATTTTGGCGAATAAAGTGTTCTGAATCGACAATTTGGCCTTGAATTTGATAACTAATTTCCTGTATTATCTTTCGGGAGTACTTTGTGGGCTTATTTTATACTGAAACAAATTTTTTTTGCTCTTTAAACTTTGGAGAAAAGGGTGGCGGTGCTAGCAGGACCTCCACTTAGCGCCTCCACATAGGAAAACGCACTAAAATTATTATAATGAGACGAACGATAAGTGAAGATTTTTTTTGCTCTCTGATATATATTACGTTTCCCAAAAAACTACCCCTAACTCTTACACAACTACCCCTCGTAATCAAAAACTTTTTAAAAGTAGGGAAATCAACTTCAACAATGTAAATATGATTTAGGGCATCAAATTAATTACTTGTGACTGGAAAATTTTCCTCTAATTATAGTTTACCCCAAAAACTACCCTTTTACTTATAGGTATGCGGAACATATATATGTATGAAAAAATCATTAAAAATTATCAAAATTAGAGAAGACTGTTGATATTTTTCTGCTCTTTTTTTTTTGCCCTCCGATTATGTATAATACGTTCCCCAAAAACTACCCCTAATTCATACATACCCACCCCTCGCGATGAAAAACTTTTTAAATGTTAGAAAAGTACCTTGAACAATGTAAAAATGATTTAGAAGGCCAATTACACTTGAAAATTTCCCTCTTCTAATAATTTTTCTTAAAACTACCCTTCCACGTGAAAGTTTACAGCAGAACATATATGTGTATGAAGAAAGCATAAAAAACAATACAACTTAGGAAACACTGTTAGTAGGTGTTTTTTTTCTTTTCATGCTCTCCGATAATATTTAATACGTTCCCAAAAAACTACCCCTAAGTCATATATATGCACCCCTCGTGATCAGAACCGTTTTAAAAGCTCGAAAATCACCTTGAACAATGTAAACATCCAAATTAATTAAATTAAAATTAAAAATCTCTCTCATTACACTTTTACTAAAAACTACCCTTTCACGTAAATGTATGCAGCAGAACATATATATGTATAAAAAATCATAAAAAATAATACAACTTGAAAAACACAGTTCCATGAATACTTTTTTGCTCTTTTTTTGCTCTTTGATAATATATAACACGTTCTTTAAAACCTACCCCTAAGTCAGACATTAGTTATAAATAATTTTGACAATATTGAAGGTGGTCTTCCAACTTGAAATACGTTTTTGGTCACGAGAGGTAGGTTTGTATGACGTAGGGGTATTTTTTTGGGAACGTATTATATACAACATTAATTTAATTCATTCATATTCAACTATTTGGTTCAATTTGTATCTTTTTCAATTGAAAATTTAACTATTACTTTAAAAATTCAAGGTATATTTTTAAGCTCGTTTTTTTTTGTAGAAAATTAATCTTTTTTTTGTTCAGAATCCAACTTATTTCTTACAAAAGTAATCTTTTTAGTGGAACTTTTTTTTAATGAAACGGAATCACTAAAATTAGCCTTTTGCTGTTTAAAAACTTCTTCCTTTTTTTTTATTTGTAAATTCATGGGTTTTAATGAAAATTTGTCTGCTTTTGTGAAAAATTAAGCTTATTTATTTTTAAAAATTCTCTTTTTTGATTAAAATTGTACAATTCTTATAAAAATTATTATTTATTTTTATTCCACTATTTTCATTAAAATTCCGCACCATTTTTGTTATAAAAAAGTTTTTTTTTTTGTTATTTTCACTTAAAATATATATTTTCTATTTTGGGTTAGAAGTTTTGTTATTGGTAAAAAATCTAACCGTTTCATGAAACAATAATTTAATTGTTAGGAAATTCGACTATTTTCTAGAAAACTAATCTTATTGGTTAGATTTCTTTAAACTGAAAATTCGCTTTTCTTCGGTTGAAAAAGTTTCTCATTTCATAAAAATATTCCATTTTTTGTTTCAAATTTATCAGCTTTATTCAAAAATTCTACTGTTTGTTGAAAATTAATGAATTTTGTTTGAAATTCATCTCTTTAGTTAAAAATAAATCTCCTTGGCTGCAAATTCATCTTTTTGATTAAAAATTGAAAATTTAAATATTTTATCTTGGTAGATAATTTACTTTTTTTAGCTTAAAATTCAACTTTTTTTTGGACTCATGGCCAATAAATATTTTTATATGAGGCAACGAAACTTTTTGTGAATTAAAGAAGTTTTTCTTCGCCTGAGAGCTAATTAATACTTTTCTTTCAATCAAAAAATGAAATTTTTTCTTTGGTTGAAAATGCATCCACTTGCTTAAAAAATTAATTTCATCCTTTAATTGAAAATTCTTCTTTTCTTAAAGAAAATAATCTTTTTGGAGGAACATCCATTCCTTTTGTTTGAAAATTCATCCCTTTGGCTGGAAATTCAAGTATTTCGATGAGAAAATCTTTTTTTATTTCACATTCTCGCCATTTAAAAGCTTCCAATTTTGGTTCTAATTATATTGTTTTCAATATCCTAGGTTAAAAATTAAACAATTTGGTTGAAAACTAAGTTTTTTGTTGCAAATTCATAATTTTATTTGAAAAATCATTTATTTTCTTGGAAATTTAACTATTTCTTTTAATTCGCTTCTTTGTTGAAAATTATTTTTTTAACTGAAAGTATAACATTTCCACTTTTTGTTAAAAATTTATTCTTTTCTAATTGGGAATTCATGTTTGTTGGCACAAAACTAAACTTTTGGGTTGAAAATTATTCAACTAATTGTTTAAAAATACTTTATTTTTTGTTTAAGATGCATCACTGTAGTTAAAAATTAATTTTTTTAAATCAGAAATTAAGGTTTTTTAATCAAAGAAATTTTACTTTAATTGAGCAATATAATTTCTAAAAAAAAACTGTCTTTTCACTAAAATTTTTTGTGAATAAGTTATTAAATTTTTTATACTTGTACATGAGGTATTCATTAGGAATTTTCAAATTGTTAATGACAATTGTTAAAATAAATACCTTAATCCGGCTCCACTCGAAAAAAAATTATTTGTTTCTTAAACGATGTTTTTTATTCGGGAATCAAAAAATATATATTTTCTTTTTTGGGGACTTTTTTGTTTCGGGTATGACTGAAATTAATTATAAATAAAATTAATAATTTTCGAAAAAAAAGTTTTTGAAATATAAAATTTATGAAATTATTAAATTGCTGACAATTTCAGAACAATAAAATTCCTGAATATTTGGGATAATTATGTACTTTTCGTACTATCGAATTAAACATTTTAATAAATATAAAAAATTGATAAATTGGTGTCATAAATTCAAAAATAATAAGTAAGATAATATACCTTTATTTAATGAACATATATTTTAATTCATGTAATATTTTTTGTCTGATTATTCATTTATCCGTAAAAAAATTATTCAATGTGGAAATCGATAAGATATGTTTTAAAATAAACTTCACATTATTAAAATAAATATTGTATTTTTAGATAACAAAGGTGAAATCATTTCTACTTTTCTAGTTTCATCTTTTCTTAATTTTTAAACAATATATTTAAATTTTCAACCAGAAACGAATTATTATTTAAATAGAAAAACTATTTTTGAAATCCAAAAATAATTCAAGCAGATCATTTCTTAACAAAAAATGGATGAATTACATTTTCAGTGGCAATAATTAATTTGCAGCCTTTAAGAAGGGAAATTTCAAGAAAATAATTTAATTTTCAATTAAAAAGAATGATTTTTTTATTTTAAAAATGCATCCTCAACATCAAGTGTGATAGCTGATACTTCATATCAAAAAATATATTTAAAAAAAAATAAGAATCAGTTAAATTAAAACTAAAAATATGAATTTTCTACCAAAATAATCGAATTTTAAGCCCAAAGAAGACGAGAAGGAAATTTTCAACCAAAAAAGATATATTTTCCAACCAAAATAAAATAACTAGATTATTAGTAAAAAAATTCATGTAAAAAATAAATGATCAACAAAATAGTTGCATTTTTCAGCAAAAAAAATTTTGAACTAAAATCATGAACATTTGAAAAAAAAGAATTTTAAACTCAATATTGGCATTTGCAACCGAAAAAAGACAAAATTTTAACATAGATCAATTTTATATCAAAAGAGATGAATTTCCAACCCAAAAAGAGACGAAAAGAGAATTTTAAGATAAAAAAAGATCAATTTTTTAACAGAAATAAAATAGCTACTTTTTCAGTAAAAAAAACTCATTAAAAAAAATTAATTAAATATTTAAATTTTTCAGTCATGAAATTGAGTTTTAACTAAAATAATAAATCTTTAACTAAGAAAATGAATTTTTAAACCCAAATTATACATTTTTTACTACGAAAAAATACAAATTTTCAACAAAAAAGTTTATTTTTCAGCCTAACAGGTAAATTTTCAACTAAGAAGATTAAAATGTCTATTAAAAAATATCAATTTCCGAAAAAATGGGATAGTTAAATTTTCAGTTAAAAAAATTTACTTTTAATAAAAAAATAGTTTTCAACCAAAGAAACTAATCCAGAACAAAAAAATTAATTTTCAAAATTATTATTACCAAATTATATGAACTTGCGACAAAATTTTGAATTTTTAAATGAATTTTCCACCAGATTGATAAATTTTCAACTGAATGTCAAACCAAACATGAAATAGTACAATTTTCGGTTAAAAGAATTAATTAATAACCGGCAAAATTTCAATATGATAGTTGAATTTTGAAGAACAACGCAATAATATTTTTTAATTTAAATTTTGTAATAAACGATTTAACAATGATCCTCTTTGAAGAAATTAATCTTTTTAGGACATTTATTCTTTTTAGTTAAAAATTAATCTGTTTGGTTGAAAATTAAACTATTTTGTTTAAAAATTATTTTGTTTGGTTAAAAATAAACCTAGAGATTCAGCCACTAGGTTCAAATTCCAATAGAAATTTTTATTTAAGATTGAACATTCATCTATTTTGTGAAAAATGATTATAGAATTTTTTAATATAGAAATCTTACGATTCTACTTATGGTCAAAAATTAGTTTTTTAAGGAAATTTAATATTTTTATTTAAAGATCTATCTGTTTGGTTGAATCTTTAACTAATTCGTCAAAAATTTATTTTTTTGAACTAAATTAAACTATATTATTTATGGTTAGAAATTTATCGTTTTTGGTAGGACATTTATCTTCTGGTTTAAAAATTCAACTCTTTGGATTTAACAAAAGGAATGGATATTAAATTAAATAAATTATTATTTAAGCAAGCAGTTCAACTTTTAACTAATCAGTTAAATTTTGAATCAAGAAAAATAATTTTGTACCGAAGAAATATTAATTTACAACAAATGTTCAATAGAATTCTTAAATTTTTAATTAAAATGGATTGATTTTTAACCAATAATGGTATAGTTAAATTTTCAGAGAAAAATTGATTTTCAACCAAAAAAGAACGAATTTTCAATAAAATGGTTCTATTTTCAACCCAGAAAATAAATTTTTAACAGAGAAGTCCAACTTTAACAAATAAAAAATGTACCAAAATATTTAGTAGTTTAATTTTAAGTCAGAGGCAAAATAATCAACGATAATATAGTTAAATTTATATTAAAAAAACAATACTTAATTTAAAAAAAATTGAGAGCAAGGAAAGTTCAATCAAAAAGATCAGTTTTTTACTAAAAAATCATTATTTTTATAAAATAGAGAAATTTCCAACGAATAAGATAAATTTGAAACGAAAAATAGTATAGTTTAATTTTCATTTAGAGGAATAAGTTTTTAAGCAAATAACATAAATTTTCAACGAAATAGTTACATTTTGAACTAAACAAAGAAATGAAATATCAATCCAGAAAAATAATTTACTACCAAAAAAGAATATTTTTAAATAAAATACATTAATTTTTCGACTCAAATCTTTTTTTTTTTTAATGAAATCTTCAACCCAATAGATTATTTTTTAAACAAAAAAAGATTGATTTTGAACAAAACAAATTGATTTTCTACCAAAAGGTGAATTTTCGACTAGACAAATGAATTTCCTACAAAAAATGTAATACCTATTTTAAAAATGGCAAAAACTAGAATAGTTAAATTTTCATTAAAAAAAACATTTTTGATTAAAACAAAAATAATTCTCAAGCAAAGAAAAGAAATTATAATCAAAAACATAAATTGGAAACGAAAAATAAAGTAGTTTAATTTTTAGTAATAGAAATAAATTTTTAAGCAATTAAAATAAATGTTCAATAAAATAGTTAAATTTCGAAACAAACAAGTAGATTTCCTACCGAAATATTAAATGTCTTTAACAAAAAATATCGACAAAACTAATTTGCAACTGAAGAAATAAGTTTTTAACCGAAAAAAACATTAAAAATGTCTCTTCCAGGCGGAAAGTAAATATAACTGATAACGTAATCTTCAGGTCATTTGAAAACATTTTCGGGAGGCAAATGAGATAGCGAGCAGTATATATATATACGTGGAATTTTTTATGGCATTAGTCACATTAAAATCAAAAATTTATCTGTAGTTCCTTCGTGTGAGAAAATATGAGGGTCGTAGTAAACCTCCTTGCTTCGGCAGTTGTCGCTAATATTATTGGTAAATATATAAAACTCTATAAGATAAGTAAATTTTTCTGAGAGGTCGCCCTTTATCCCAGAGTAACCGTTCTAGACACCTCACCCAGGTGCCATTGGCGATTTCAATGATATTTGAATATTACGCTCAATTTAAAAATAAAAATATATATGCAATATAGGAATATTAATAAAGTGATCATTATTTTTTTTGCTTATTTATATATTATACAAGGGTGGCCGCTGGACCGGGAAAATTTGAGAATGACCAGGAATTTTTTGAGACCAGAAAAAACCGGGAAATGACAGTCCATTTTTTTACTGGGAATTTTACAAATTTGTAAAAGAAAAATCTGTCTACGTGCGTTTGTAACAGTTCTTAAATAATTAATGGAATTTTTGTGTTTCTCTATTATGCTATTATTTAGCTTACAATGCGTAATTCAAAATCTGTACTGTAAGTAATAAAAAGTGAACAAAACAGGTTTGATAGAACGATTTTAAATCAGTTCAAATTGATACAAGGTGAGTCCTGGGTGTTGTTAGGTCCAACCTTGATCTACAGTGTTGTTGTGAGTCGTTGATGTTTGCCAAGGAAAGCTGACGGGGCTCTGGCCGGGCGCTGCCTTGGCAAACTGTTTTGGGCTGGTGGAGACCGAAGCCCGAGTGAAATGATGCTGCGAAGTTGTCTGTCTGGTGTCTGGTGACGCTGGTGCAGTGTCGCTGGACGGTGGCGACGGCGAGATGATGCTTGGTGCTCTGATCTGCTCTCGCTGGACTGGTTAGGGGGCCGGTGGAGACCGAGGCCCAGGTGTGCAGGATTGCGGCGGCTACTGGATGCTGCTTGAAGATCGGGGCGCCACTCTGGCGCCGGGAGGCTGGATCTGGTGGGGGGGGGGGGCTGGTGGAAACCGAGGCCCGTCGGCGAAGGCCGTTGGACGGTGGTCGAGGAGCTGTCCTGGCGCGGACGTGGTTTTGTCACGTTAAAGGAATCGCGGAAGGCTGCAAGGCGACGGCGAATGCGCGTCTGTTTGCAAGGACGGGAGCGGCGTTTTTGATTAGGACCAGGCATAGATGAAGGATGAGGAGTCTTCAGAAAGAGAGAGATTCGCAGGGAGTATCGGGGCTGTTTGCAAGCTGACCGATCTCGTTGAGAAGAGAGAAGAGTTCGAGGGTTTCGAGGCTGTTTTTCAAGCTGACCGACCTCTTGAAAAGAAAAGTTCGAGGGTTTCGGGGCTGTTTTCAAGCTGACCGACCTCTTGTGGAGAAACAGATTCGAGGGTAGCGGGGCTATTTGCAAGCTGACCGACCTCTAGTATAGATGCGAGGGTAGCGGGCTGTATTTCAAGCGGACCGACCTCTAATAGAGAGAGAGAGAGACTCCAGGGAGTATCGGGACTGCCCACGAGCTAACCGATCCCGTTGAGAAAGAAGAGTTCGAGGGTTGCGGGGCTGTTTTTCAAGCTGACCGACCTCTTGAAAAGAAAAGTTCGAGGGTTGCCGGGCTGTTTTCAAGCTGACCGACCTCTAGTGGAGAAACAGATTCGAGGGGAGCGGGGCTATGTGAAGGCTGACCGACCTCTAGTATAGGTGCAAGGGTAGCGGGGCTGTATTTCAAGCGGACCGACATCTAAGAGAGAGAGACAGAGAGAGAGAGAGAGAGAGCGAGAGACTCCATGGTAGGAGGGATGGTTAGGAATCGAATAGGTGCGAGAGAGAGCCATAGCTCGGCGGGGCTACGAGAGCAGACCGCCACTGAGGAGGAGAGGAAGTTTAAGAAAAACTGTGAATTGATTTGAAATTTATCTTTACTCAAGGCTCGAAAATAATTTAATACAATGTATCGAGACTTTCTCTAAGGGTGTTTAGTCCTGAGAGATTGTCAGAGCGGAGTGCTCGGAGCGAGAGTGCGTCTTTCGGGTCGATGCACCCGTCTTTTAAGGTGCGAGTCCGAGAGGCTGCCGGCCGTCGGTTGGCGCGGAGCTCTCGGCGAATCGCGAGAGAGGTGGAGGGGCGTTTCGGACG
The DNA here is from genome assembly GCF_010883055.1 of Belonocnema kinseyi. Classification (NCBI taxonomy): domain Eukaryota; kingdom Metazoa; phylum Arthropoda; class Insecta; order Hymenoptera; family Cynipidae; genus Belonocnema; species Belonocnema kinseyi. The sequence continues at coordinate 19,151,583 of NC_046663.1, forward strand.
CCTCGGCATCCCCTTCTCCCTAGTCTGGCCGCGCGCAGGCGGCAACTTTTGAAACGCACGGTAGCGTTCCGAAATTGCCACTGTTTCGCAAATTTGGTAACTTTTGGTAAAGTTTTGATTACAAAATTAAGAAGTCAAAATAAAAGAGAGGTGTCACAAAAACTTAAAGTACAATGTAGTATAAACGTAAAATAAGAAAAATGACGTGAAAATTAAAACGAAAATGAAACTCAAGTTAAACATGAAAATGAAACTTAAATTAAACAAGATTCGAATAAACATAAAATGACAAATAAATAATAAAATACAGTTAACTCGGGTAAAATTATAATTAAAGGTTTATAAACTAGGGTTAATCTCCTTTACCCGTCCCTTTCCCGGGAAATCACAGAAAAACAGTGTCGATTTATTTTAATTTCGAAACGGTTATGCATTACGCGCTCAAGTTGGCAGCCGCTGCCGACTTTTCTTGAGAGCGTGTAGGAGTGAGAGAGAGAGAGAAAGCACTTAGATTAATGAGTCATGGTCACGCTGGCCAGGCTAGCCATGGGACGGGGAATCCTTCCCATGCAGCTGCCGACCAGGTGGCCTTTATGGCTTCTCTCGCCCTTTCTTCAATTGAGTCTAAGACTCACAAGGTTAGGCGCGGTCGTAAAGAGGCCATTAGAAAGCAATTAGGCTGAAAACTTGTCCCAGCTTGGGTTTACGTGAGTAAACACGAGCGGGGATTTATTCCAGAAAATTGCTTGCTGATGGCTCTCAACTCTATGGGACCAAAGTGGACCATATCAAAATTTTAAGAATGTTCAGATGTTAACGCTAAAATTTTAACGGTTTCAATTTGAAAGGCTTAGTCATTAAACAAATGTGAACGTATCATTGAAAGTTTATAAACTATTTTCAACTTAAAAATGACTTCATTATGATATATTCTTTATTAAAAGATTTCATTCGATTTGAATTGAATTGAATTGAATACTTAGCAATGTTTGAATTTTTATTTAAGACAAGTAAATTGAAAGAAAATATTTGAAAGTAAAGAATCTTCAACTCAATTGTTTGACATAGAAAACCTGGAGACGTTAAAATTTCGAAGAGTCTTGAAACTTTGAACGTGACCATTTTTAACTGTAGAAATTGAAAAATGCTTAATTTGTAAGTGAAATTTTTAAATTTTAATTTAAAATTTACAAATGAACATTTGTAGACAAAATTTTAGTAATTTTAAGAGATATTTAGGAGTTTTAAAATGATTAAAAATTATCATACAAATTTTAGAAAGTTTTCTTGAAATCTTTTTTCAACATTTTTTTTCAATCATTGAAAAGCTTCTTAAATATTCTCTTAAAATAATTTTTTTAAATGAAAAGTTATTTTCAATTTTCCCAGGAATCTTACACAAATGTTTTCATTCTTTTGAAGGGTGTGACAATTCTTGAAAAGAATCTAATTTTTTTGTTTAAAATTTGCGAAAATCTACATTTTCTTTTATAATAAGCTATCATTTTAAGTTTTACATTAAGTTTGAATCTTTTCAAACCATCTACATATCTCTTAAAACTACTCAAATTTCGCCTACAAATAATAAATGTTCAATTGCTATTTATATATCAAAATTGTAAATAAATCTTCTAAAATTTGCAGAATTTTCTGAAAATGGTAGAAAAAACTCAATGCATTTTTAAAAATATTTAGAAGGTCTGAAAAAATTTCAAAAATAATTTAAAATCTGAAACCAATTTAAAACAACTTCTAGATTTTTTAAGATTTTGAAATAAAATTTTGAAGCTTTTCGAGGATACTACTTAAAAAGAAAATAACTGAATTTCTAATTTAAGAAGTGTTCAGTTAAATTTTTTCAATTTTTCCATATTTGATGTTTCTAGCTTTAAAGTCATTAAAATTATATAATTTTGACAATCATAAAGTTCATTGATTGGTTTTTTAATTTAGAGCATTGAAAATAATAAAGTGGATTTATATTTTTTATTCTGAAAAATGTTAGTTTCTTCAATTTTATACGCGTAAATTATTGAGCATTTGAATACAAAATTTTTGAATTAACTCTTTAAAATTTCAATTTTAAAAGTTCAAAATTTAACAGTTCTACTTTGAGGGCTTTCATTTGCAGCTCAGTTTTTCTTATTTCAAGTGGAACATTTTGTAGCTTTAGTGTTTCATTTTTTTTATTTCATTGACAGTGAAAAATGTTTGCGAAACGGGAGAAAACCAGGAAATGAACGGGAATTTATTTTATCGATTAAAATGGCCACCCTGTTATATTAAATGATTTTATTTATTTTCCGTTTGTGGAAGGCGAGGGGACTCACATTCAGAAAGCACACCGATTTTGTCTTTATGTAAATATTATATAAAATGATTTCATTCATTTTTAGTTTGTTAGAGGCGAGTGGTAATTCTTTTTATATTTATTTTTATTCCCAAATTTTTTGTAGGTCCTTTTCGGTGGTTTTTTATTCCTTTCAGGCTTTTTCCACCAAGCCAATATATTTATTTATATATACGGCTCAAAATTTTTGTTTTTCTTTCATTACATAACCTGCCTTCCAATCTAGTAATTTAAGTTTTCAAAATTTGTAGTTGAACACATGTGTACACAAAGGGCACAAAATTTGGTGACGTCTTTACGACATCGTTACGACATCTTTACGACAGCTTTACGACACCCTATGTCCATGTCGTTTCGGCATCTTTGCGATATCGTAAAGACATCGTCAGATCATACGACTCATTTACGATATCGTAAAGACACCTTAACGACATGGACATAGGATGTCGTAAAGTTGTCGTAAAAATGTCGTAACAATGTCGTAAAGACGTCGCCAAATTTTGTGCCCAATGGGTAATTTACATCACATGTAAAAAATTATCAGTATTTGAATTTAAGAATACGATAAGGTGTGTTGTCCAGAAATTACCCACATATTTATTTGATTTTTTTTTCTTTTAAACTAATGCTATAAATATTTATAGATAAGTTACGAAGATAGATGTCACATGTCATCTTATTTCCTTTAAAAGAAAACATATAATTCAAGCTTAAGAATTTCCATCTAATGGAAACAATTTAAAATTGGTAGATAATTTTAATTTTACATAGAACAGTATTAATATGAATATTCTTTCAACTATTCCGCATTTTGAAGAAATGCAATAAATTGGCGATTTTAATGATTTCAATGTTTCACGCGATTCGTTCTTTTATATGCAATATCAGAATATTAATTCCGTGATTTATACTATTACGTCAGTTATATTTTATACTTTTATTTTATCACATTATAATCGAACTAATGTAATATATAATTAACTATATATATAATATTATGATTATAAAAATATTATATCAACAGATATTAAAATTAACATTAATATTAATTAGATGTAAATGATTGTGCTGGAATTTTAAGATTTTTAAGTTGAATTTATCCATTAAACCGGAAAAATTTCAATAGCCTTTCAAAATTAGAAAATTTATTTATGAGAATCATTTGAAATAAAACAATTACGAATTATAAGTACGAAAAAGTACAAAATAAAGTATTAATACTTTTTAAAATTGTTAGCAATTTTGAATCTTAAAAATCGAAGTGCCAAGTAGTCCTGACAAAACTATAATATAATTAATTTCCGGGAAGCTATAGTTTGTAAATGTTTAATTCCAAATGATTCTCATACACAAATTTTCTAATTTCGAAAGTCTGGAGGCTATTTAAATTTGTTTGTTTTAATAGATAAATCCAACATGAAACGCTTAAAAACTCCAGCTCAATCTTTTACAGCTAGTTAATAATAATATTAATATAATTATAATATCACATACTTAATTATATAATTTATTTTTCAATATAAATAATATAAATCCACTTTATTATTTTCAATGCTCTAAATTAAAAAATCAATCAATGAACTTTGAAATTTTCAAAATTATATAATTTTAATGAATTTTAAGCTAGAAACATCTAATATTGAAAAATTGGAAAAAAATGTAACTGAACACTTCTTAAATTAGAAATTCAATTATTTTCTGTTTAAATAGTTTAAACATCCTAGAAGAACTTCAAAATCTTGAGAAATCTAGAAGTTGTTTGAATTAGTTTGAAATTTTAAATTATTTTTGAAATTTTTCAGAACTTCTAAATATCTGTCAAAATGAATTGGAATTTTTCTACCATTTTCAGAAAATGCTGCAAATTTTAGAACATTTATTTACAATTTTGATGTATAAATAACAATTGAACATTTATTATTTGTAGGCGAAATTCGAGTAATTTTAAGAAGTATGTAAAAGTTTTGAAAAGATCCAAACCTAATGTAAAACTTAAAATGATAGATTAGTATAGATTCTTTTCAAGAATTGTGAAAGGCTTAAAAAAAAAACATTTACTTAAGATTCCTGGAAAAAGTGAAAATAACTTTTCACTGAAAAAAATTATTTTAAGAGAATATTTAAAAAGTTTTTAAAAGATTTAAACGAAATTTTCAAAAAAGATTTCAAGAAAACTTTCTAAAATTCGCGTGATAATTTTTAATCTGTTTAAAACTCCTAAATATCTCTTAAAATTACTAAACTTTTGGCTAAAAATGTCTTTAGGTTTTTCATGTCAAACAATTGAGTTAAAAATTCTTTATTTCTAAATATTTTGTTTCAATTTACTTGTCTTGAATAAAAATTCAAATAATGCTAAATATTCAATAATTAATTTTTTTTCAATGCAAAATTTCAAATTAAATGGGTTAAATCTAAATATTTCAGACTCAGAGAATATTTTAAATTTAATGAAATCCTTTAATTAAGGATATATGATAATGAAGTTATTTTTAATTTGAAAATAGTTTATAAACTTTCAGTGACCATTTCATATGACTATTATAATATACCATAATTATAATATTATCATTAATAATGATTATATATATAAATATATGTATAATAGTATTAATATTTATATCATTTATATTTTATACTTGAAATAACGTAACCTTAAAATACGCGCATATAAAGATAAAATACTTTTATTTTATGAACATACTTTTATTTAATATGGTATTTTTTACCTTGTTATTCATTTATTTATTTAAAAAATTATTCAAAGTGATAATCGATGAGAAGGTTTCTTGGATAAACTTTACATTTGAAAAATAAACATTATATTTTCAGATAACAAAGGTGAAATCATTTCGACTCTTCTAGTTTTATCTTGTCTTAATTATTTCAATTTATTAAATGATTGTAATTACGAAACATATAATAATAATTTTTTAACATATCTTGAATTATTATGTTAACATGATAATTATAATTAGTCTCATTTCAATTTTTTCAAACTTTGAAATCCTTTCACTTAGAAACTTTTTTGCTTTTTGTTTATTTGCTTTTGCTCAATCGTCAACAAAAAAGACGAATATTTAACGAGGGCGATTAGTTTTCTATAAAAAAAGGATTTATCATCAAAATGCATTAATTTTTAACCAAATATTTCAATTTTCAACTGAAAATGATTAATTAACTAAAAAAATGAAATTATCTGATTAAAAATAAATTTTTAACAAAAAAACGTTTCTTAAACAAAATATTTAACTTTTCAACCAGAAACGAATTTGCAACTAAAATGATGAATCATGAACCAATAAGATTAATTTCCTAACGACTGTGTAACATTTTTAACTCTATTGAAACAATAAGTAGGCCACATTGAGAAACCGTGAAGGTGATCTATATTTTTTCAATTTTAACTTCCATTTCTGAAAATTTAATTTATTTATCACCTTTTAAACTAACTTCACCAAATTTATTAGTTAATAATTAATAATTCAGTTTACGACATAATAAGCATTAAGCAATTATTTTCATTGAAACATTCAAATAATGTTTACCTTATATAGTTTTTTTAAATTTTCACTTCCATTTTTGGAATTTAAAAATAAAAATCATAAAACAACTATTTTCATTAAAACATTCAAATAAATTTTACTCTATATTTTCTTTACTTAAATTTTCATTTCCAAATATTTGGATCATTAATAATCTTTTGTAATAATTTGAGCAAAAACTATAACAAATGGTTATGTAATTTTTAAAAGTTAAATTCACGTACACATTTCACAATATCAACAAAATATATGAATTTGCGACTAAATTCGGAATTTTTCAAGGAATTTTCTACCAAACAGTTGAATTTTTAACTAAAGAAGATGAATGTTAAAATAAAGATTGAATGTTTAAATTTTCGGTAAAAAAAAAATTGTTGACAGACAAGCTTTCCAAAAAGATAGTTGAATTTTCAACCAAACCCAAAATTTTTAAATTAAAAATTTAGCGTTTTTAGTTGGAAATTCATCTTTTTTTTTAATTGTTTTTTTTTGTTAGTAAATTAACGTTTTTGTTTGAAAATTCTACTAGAAGATTTAAAATATAATTACAAATTTAAATATTTAGCTAAAAATTCATGTATTATGTTAAAAAGCATTACATCATTTTTTCACTAATAATTTGACGATGCTATTCTTTATCGAAAGTCTTTTTTGTGGACATTCAAGCTTTTTACTGAAAATTCATCTGTTTAGTTAAATATTTGACTATTTTGTCAGAAATTTCTTTTATTTGTTTAAAAACTTATTTTCCTAACTTAAAATCTAACAATTCTGTTTTTTGTTAAAAATTGAAACTTTTGAGTTGAAAATTTGTATTCTTTGGTTAGCAAATATATCTTTTTGTTTGGAAATTTTATCATTTCACCGAAAATTTATTTTAGTTGATTAAAAATTTATTTCTTCAAATTAAATTAAACTATTCGATTTCTAAATCGTTTAAAATTTGTCTGTTTTTGTAGGATATTAATCTTAGTTAAACGACCTACAAATTTAGCTATTTCATTTTTTCTAGAAAATTGTTCTTTTTCAGTTGAAAATTCCCTTATTTTGTTGAAAACTCTTTTCTAGTAGAAAATTTAATTATTTCAGCAGAAAATATTTACTTATATTTATTTATTTTTTAAAAAGACGAATGTTCAACTGAAAAGATATGTTTTTAACCAAAAATTAAAACTTTCAGTAAACAATTGATTTTTAACAAACAAAAAATTGCATTTTAAAGTAAATATTTGAATTTTTAATCCAATAGGACAAATTTAAAAAAAACATCTATTTTTCCACTAAATGATTAAATTTTCAACAAAAAGTTGAGGTCTTAAATATTAAATTAAATATATTATATAAATATTAAATCTAGAACAATAATTCTGTAGTCTAACTCTCAACCAATTAAAAATTTAACAAAAAATCGAGTGTTTTAATTTAAAGTTAGAGAAATAAGATATAAAGCAGACCAAATAATCAACGAATTAGTTAAATTTGCATCACAAAAAAAATTTTTTTTAATTTACAGAAAAAAAATTGCAATCAAAAAGATTAATTTTCTACAAAAAGAGAATATTTTTCAACAAAATAGATGAATTTACGACTGCAAAAAATAAACTTTTAACAAAAATAGTAAGTTTCATTTCCTGTTGAAAAAAATAAAATTTTTGAGAAATAAAATAAATTTTTAACAAAAAGATGAACTTTTAATGAATGAGACTGAATGTCTATAAAAAAATATTGATGAAAAATTAAATAGCTAAATTTTTAGATAAAAAACATTAGATTTCAAATAACATAAAAATTTAAAAAAAAATGAAATTTCAACTAAAAAGATCAGTTTTCACCAAACAATAATAATTTTACACAAAATAGATAAATTTCCGAATGAGAAAAGAAATTTTTAGTGAAAAATAGAATAGTTTAATTTTAATTTAGAGGAATAAGTTTTTAAGCAAATAACATAAATTTTCAATTAAATACCTATTTAAAAAATTACAGAAAATAGAATAGTTAAATTTCCATTAAAAAACAAAAATACTTTTAATTAAAAAAAAAATAATTTTCAAGCAAAGAAAAGAAATTTGAATCAAAAAGATTAGTTTTCTACCAAAAAAGAATATATTTTAACAAAATAGATGAATTTGTAAATGAAAAGGATAAGTTTTCAACAAAAAGTATAATATTTTAATTATAAATTTGAGAAACAAACTTTTTGTGAAATTCGGAACACAAATTATTAATTTCAATCAAAAAGATTTAATGAAATAAATTTTCAATGAAAAAGTTAAATTTTGAACCAAACAAATAAATTTCCTACCAAAAGATTAAATGTTTATAACAAAAAATATCGACAAAATAAATGAATTTTCAATGAAAAAGGTACATAGTATTAGTGACCAAAAAGATTATAAAAAGATCTCAAATAATATAAGATTTTCTGTCCAACTCATAACAGAATTTTGGAAAATAAAACAAGTTTTTTTCTTAATGTTGAGAGAATACTTCAATTTCATATTGACCCAATTTTTATATGACCCAATTTTTTATTTTACTTTTAGCTGTTTTGGAAGCATTGAAAATGTCTCTTCCAGACGGGAAGTGAATATAACTGATAAGGTAATCTTCAGGTCATTTTGATTTTTCGAAACAACAAATTTTTCCGACATCAACTAGGAAAAAGAAAAATTGAGGACAACCAAACTTTTCGGAAAAATGAGCCTGCCCCGCTAAAAAAATCTGACAAATTCGGAAATAATTTCGGGAGAGAAATGAGATTGCGAGCAGTATATATACACGTGGAATTCTCAGTGGTATTACTTACATTAAAATAAAAAATTTATCCGTATTTTTTTCGTGTAAGAAAAAATGAGGGCCGTAGTGACCCTCTTTGCTTCGGCAGTTTTCGCTAATATTATTGGTAAATATATAAAATTCTATGAGATAAAGTACATTTTTTAAATTCAACTACTTTTTTTATTCGTCTTTTTGGTTTGAAAATTAGAATATTTTAGTAAAAAATTTAATTATTTTGTTAAAAACCAACAAATTTTACTTGTAGATTTAAATAAAAACTATTTATAATCATTTCATTCATTCATTCTAAATTACATCAAATCAAACATAATATTAAAAATATTTTAAAAATTGATATAATCTTTAAATCATTTAATTTACATCATTTTAATTAATTAAAAAATTGTTCTAAAAAATTATAATAATTTCTTCGTTAAAAATCATTAAATTGATGAAATTTTCTCTGTCTTTGAAATGACAAATCTTTTTTGGTTGACAATTTAACTCTTATATTTTTCTTCAAGAGTTTATTTTTTAAAATAAAAATGTATCTACTTGTTTCAAAGTTGTAATTAGTTGAAACAAATTTATCACTGCATTATTGCAGTCAAAAGTTCAACTACTTTGTAAGAGTTAATTATTTCCTGAAAATTCAAGTATTTTGTTGCAGTTACAATTATTTTCTAAAAATTTAATCATTTTCTTGAAAATCCAATTATTTTGTTAAATATTCGCATTTTTGGATGAAAAAATTTTTCCTTTAGATTTAAAATTGAATTATTTGGTTAGAAATTATTAACTTCAAATTTGTCCGTTCTTTAGCTGAAAAATTTTTCAGGGTCATAAATTCAACTTTTATCTTTTTCTCCATGAGATAATCGTTTTATTAAAAAGTTATCTATTTGGTTGAAAGTTAAAATTATTTGTTAAAAATTCATTTCCTCATCATCTTAGTTCAATGTCCAGCTATTTTGTAAACAATTAATTATTTCTTGAAAATAAAATTATTTTTTTACAAATTCAATTATTTTCGAATAATAATTAAATAATGTTCTTGAAAATCCAACTGTTTTGTTGAAAATTCGCCTTTTTGGATGAAAAATTTTTACATTTTAGATTAAGAACTGAATTATTTTGTTGAAAATGATTAATTTGATGAAATTTAAGAACCATTTTCGATGTTCGATCTTTTTATTTTTCTCAAAAATCCGGACATTTTGGTGGAGGTGGTGACCGCGAGTCCTTCCACTATAAAAAATTTTAAAAATTGCAAAAATCAACAATGTGCAACAATTTTGGGCTTTTTGGGCTTTCAAAGACTGCAAAAATTTATTTTAAAAAAGAAACCTTTTTCTTATAAAAATAACATTAAATTAATATATGCCCAATTCGACAACACCCAGGAACTGCTCCTTTCAAAAATTAACGAATCGAGTCTCACTTCCTATCAATTAAAACGGTAAAAAATATTTTAAATTTAAAATAATGACCAAAAACAACTTTCAAAGCCTCGCTTTGATATTCTTACAGTCAAAGTGATATTCCACAACCCCTAGGAACTACCCCTATCGCATTTCAAGAACCAACTCTCACCTTTCAACAATTAAAACGGTAAAAATATATAAAATGAAAGATAATCAACCCAAACAGCTTTCCAAGTCTCTAGTAGATAGATGCACCCTTTAAGTAATATTTCACAACCCCCAGGAACTACCCCTATAACATTGAATAACTATAACAACTAAAACGGTAAAAAATATTTCAAATTGAAAATCATCAACACACACAGATTTTTAAGTCACTAGTAGATATATTGACTCTTACAGTAATATCCCAAAACCCACACGAACTACCCCTATTAAATTTAACGACCTGTGTCTCACCTCCCATCAAATAAAATGGCAAAGAATATTTCAAATTAACAATAATTACCAAACACAACTTTCTAAGTTTCTTTCTAACATACCTGCAGTCACAGTGATATTCCAGATCCCTTAAGAACTACCCCTATCACATTAAACAAAACAAATCTCACCTTCCATAAATTAAAACAGTAAAAAAAATGTTTTAATAAAATTAATTAGGAAACACAACTCTCCAAGTGTTCAAGTCTCTGTTTTATATGCATACAGTCACAGTAATATTCCAAGACCCCTAGAAACTACCCCTAGAAACTACCCCTAGAAACTACCCCTATCGCACTTAACGAACCAAGACACACCTTCCAACAATTATAATAGTAAAAGTATTTCAAATCAAGAATACTCAAACCAAAAAGCTTTTCAATTCTCTAGTAGATATATATTCACCCTTTAAGTAATATTTCACAACTCCCAGAAACTACCCCTAAAACATTTAAGAACCAATTCTCACCTTTCCTCATTTAAAACGATAGAAAATATTCAGAATTAAAAGTAATCAACACACACAGCTCTTCAAGTTACTATTAGATATATTCACCCTTACATCAATACCCTAAAACCCACAAAAACTACCCCTATTAAATTTAATGCACCGAGTCTTGCCGCCCATCAATTAAAGCGGTAAAAATGATTAGAAATTAAAAATAAAAGCTAAACACAACTCTTCATGTCTCTGCTTGATATACCTACAGTCACAATGATATTCCACAACCCCGAGGAACTACCCCTATCACATTTAACGAACCAAGTCTCACCTTCCATAAATTAAAACGGTAAAAAATATTCCAAAATAAAAATCATCAATACACACAGCTTTTCAAGTCTTTAGCAGATATCGTCAACCTTAAACCAATATTCGGAAACCCCCAGAAACTACCCTATAACATTTATTAAACCAAGCCTCACATTCCATCAACTAAACGGTAAAAATATTTCAAATACAAAATAATCAACGCACACAGCTTTTCAAGTCTCTATTAGATACAAGCACCCTTACAGTAATACACAAAAACCCCACAAAAACTACCCCTATCAAATTTAACGAAGCGTACCCCACCTCCCATCAAATAAAACAGCAAAAATATTTCAAATTAAAAATAATTACCAAATGCAACTCTTTAAGTGTTTTTTCTATATTCCTGCAGTCATAGATATTCCACGTCCCCTAAGAACTACCCCTGTCACATTTAACGAACCAAGTCTCACCTTCCATCTATTATAACGGTAAAAAATATTCCAAATTAAAAATAATCAACACACACAGCTTTTCAAATCTCTACTAAATACATTTAACTCTACAATAATATTCGACAACCCCCAGAAATTACCCCTATCACATTTAGAAACCAAGCCTCGCCTTCTAACATTTAGAAGGGTAAAAATATTTTAAATAAAACATAATGAACTCAAACAGCTTTCCAATTCTCAAGTAGATATATTTACCCTTTGAATAATATCTTACACCCCCCAGCAACTACCCCTATAACATTTAAGAACCAAGTCTCACTGTACCTCAATTAAAACGGTAAAAAATATTTGAAATTAAAAGTAATCCATACAAGCAGCTCTTCAAGTCACTAGTAGATACAGTCACCCTTACAGTGATAACATAAAACCCCCAGGAACTACCCCTAGCCAATTTAACGAACCGAGTCTTACCTCATATCAATTAAAATTGTAAGAAATATTTTAAATTGAAAATAATTACCAAACACAAACTCTTCAAGTCTTTGTTTGATATACCTACAGTCGCAGTGATATTATAAACCCCTAGAAACTACCCCTATCATATTTAACGAACCAAGTCTCACCTTCCAAAAATTAAAACGTTAAAAATATTAAAAATTAAAAATAAGCAACTCAAACAGCTTTTCAAGGCTCTAGTAGATATATGCAACGTTACAGTAATATTCGACAACCCCCAGAAACTACCCCTACATTATTTAAGGAAGCAAGTCTCCCATTCCATCAATTAAATCGATAAGAAATATTCCAAATAAAAAATAATCAACGCACACAGCTTTAAGTCTCTATTAGATAGATGCACCCTTTAAGTAATATTTTACAATCCCCAGGAACAACCCCTATACCATTTAAGATCTATAACAATTAAAACGGTAAAAAATATTTCAAATTAAAAATAATCAACACACACAGCTTTTTAAGTCTCCAGTAGATATATTGACTTGTTAAGTAATATTTAACAACTAACAGGAACTACCCCTATGGCATTTAACGCATCAAGTCTTTTTTATAAACAAATTCTATGAACAAATGCCCAGTGTGGATACTTAAAGGCCGAAATAAATCGCTTTTCCTCTGAAATTTCCTCAAATTATCTCGCCAATTATGTTTTTAATTATGAAAAATTATCATCCGATACTTTTTACTAATTTTATGAACAAATTTTATAATCAAATTAATAACTTGGTCATTTATTGGTCGAAAAAATTAGCTTTTTTCTACGGTTTTTCTCAAATAATGTCGCCAGTAAGGTTTAATAAAGGAATGACGATGTTTTCAAAATCAAGAAAAAATATAAAATATCAAAATACTATGGAAAAAAATCATTGGCGACATCATTTGAGGAAAATGAGGAGAATAAAATATTTCTTTGACTTTAAAATGCCTAATTTGTGATTCTTTTGTTTAACTTGTTTATAAAATTGTTAAACTATTTCGTAAATATTGCACGTATCATATTTTCAAGTTAACCCTTAAATGACACTGGGTTCCATTGGACCCCAGACCATATTTGAACGAATATAAAAATTCGTAAATTCCATGAATTTTTCATTGTTTTTCAAAGTGTTGAAAATAAAATTTGAGTTACTACACCGATTGATTCTTTAGAAGAGATGTTAAAGAATACTCAAGAAAACATCTTAACAAAAGTATCAAAAATTAAGCTTTTTACAATTTAAAAACTTTGGGGTCTAAAAGACCCCAAGTGTCAGCTACGTTATTTTTTGGAGGTGTATCATTTAAACGTTAATTTGTCCATAGTAATTACATTAACAATGCGATAATTTTTTTGTTTTCAACTATCCCGTGCATAAATTCTAGCAATTCTGATCATAGAAAAAATATTTACAAATATAAAAAAAAGCGAAAAAATCGACTTTTTCTGCACTCTTTGCATTAATATAAAAGTTAAAGGAAATCACAAATCAGGCCACATAAATTTCTTCAAAAATTATTGCTGAATTTTTCATAAAAAAATGGGTTAAGAATTAGCAGCTGCAAGTTTTTGAAGCTTTAACTCAAAAATATGAATTTTCGACAAAAGTGTGGATTCTGGTACCCGAAAATATCAAATTGCAATAAAAAGTTAATTCACAACCAAATAGTGGAATTTTGAACTTAAAATGATAAATTAAAAAAAAAATTAATAACACATTTTTATTTTCATTGTTAAATTTATTCTTTATGTTTTGGGTTTGCAATAAAAATCAGGATTTAATGAAATAGTACAATAATTAATACAATAATTAATTTTTTACGTACGATTTCTTTTTACAGATTTATCTGAGCCAATGTATTCAACCGTTGTTAGGACACCACCTCAAGAACTACCTATCAGAGGTTATCTACTAACCCTCAAAAATGTTTATTATTATCGAAGTCATCTAGATAATCATCCAGTACAATTATTAGAACCTCGCAGGCATTATGTAATAACAAATAAAATTTTCAATATGATTTTGGCATTAGAAGTAGATGGATATCACTGTCCATTCGTGCAGTTCAAAGGCGAAGGGCATCCTTTGAATGTTGAGCAGCTTCCGGATGATCATTTTGAAAGAGTTGTAATACCAATAAAAACGGGAAACATATGCGAAAAGCCTGAATTTTATCCTATCTCAGAAGAAATATTATACAAACGACTACTTCCGGTAACAGCATTACATACTGCTGAAGTGTATAACAAATTCAATAGGGATTGGCTAAAGAAAGAAATGGTAAAATATTATCCGAAACTCGCTCAGCCAATCACTGATGAGTACCTTTATAAAAGGGCGGCTTCTCGTTCAAAACAACTCCAAATAGGCTCTAGTCAGGCAAACTAGTGTCGGCCTAATCTGGAACGCAACGCTTTGGTTATGTTTAATGAGAATGAACCAACTTCAATAATGCACTAAAAATGTCAATTGCTTAACTATAATTTATTTATTTAGATTTTCTTTTGTGGCGTGATTTTTTTGCATTTAATGATTCGACATTTTTTGCATTATAATATAGAAGAATATTAGTTTTATAGTGTGTCGTTTTTAGAGTGTGTTTATTGTTAAACTATTACTAAGATTGAATTATAATTATAATTGAATTAATCGAATCTTTTTTACGAATAAAGGGTATTAATTATTGCATTAGTAATTCCATCATTTTTTTATACCTCTTTAATTTCTCTTCCCTTCCTAATAATAAATAAACGATGAGTGTAGAAGAGGGTGGTCCAACAATTTTTTTCGAATTTTTATGAGGACACCCCAGAAATTTGTTCGAATCTATACCAAAATTAATGCATTAAAAAATGACGACCCAGAAGTTAACTATGCGTGTAGATTTGAAATTTCGACCTTGAACAAAAAATGGAATAATAGTCGTAGCCAAAAAGTAAAAACACCACCGTCACTAAGTGCACACTGGGTGTTATATACCCCACGATTATTTTATCTTCACTTTCCTTTTTTAAATGAATTTATTGTGTTTTTTTTAAATTTATTTTTCTAACTGAAACTTGATGAATTGGTTAAAAATTTAATTATTTTGTCGAAAATTTACTTACAGTTAGTGTCTCCAACTAAAGCTAGATGGCGACACTTACTCAATTTTTTCGAATTAAGTATGTTTTATGAGAGTTTGAAAAACGCTTGGGGTATGTCACACCCACAATGCACTTTAAGGGTTAAGTCCAAAAGGACGAATTCCTATTTTAAAAAGACGAATTTTCAACAAAAAATTAAAATTTTCAACCAAAAAAGATACATTTTTAACAAAATAGTTGAATTTTTGACAAAATAATTATATTTTTAACCATTTCATCATGTTTTAGTTAGAAAAATAAATTTAAAAAAAACACACACAATGAATTTATAAAAAAAAGGATGAGATTTCTAACAAAATACTTCATAATAATAATAATA
>NC_046663.1:19167427-19173772 GCF_010883055.1 Belonocnema kinseyi
ATAATATACAATAATATAATAATAAAATAATAAATAAAAATAATATCATTTTTTTACCAATTTGGCAATTTTCAATGCAAAAATTACAGTTTCAAGAAAAAAAATCGAATTGACCAAAAACGATGAAATTTCTATCAAAATATTTAAATTTTTAATCAAAAAAAGAATAATTAGATTTTCAGTAAAAAAACATCATTTTCAACCAAAAAAATGAACTTTTAACTAAAATGATGAATCTTGAACCGAAAAAAATAAATTTGTAACCAAATAATTGAGTTTTCTACGAAAACATTATTTTCAACCAAACAAATGCATTTTTAAACACAAACAGTGAGGAGGAATTCTGAAGAAAATGAGAATAGGGGAATTATTGTGAATTCCGAAAATTCTATAAAAGCTTATAACCCTCAAAGGGCGCACTTCCGTAAAAATACATTGAGAGCATACTGGGTGTTAGGTACCCAAGGATATTCAAACGTGTTCTGTGCCGACGGTATTGGATTGTTTTTTACAAGAAAATCAATTAATGATGTTTAATCTATCTAGTTTAAGGGGAAAAAGGTTTCATAACAGTTTTTGTAATTTAAAGTGGTTAAAAAAAATCCAAAAATCACTTATTTCACTCTAAAATTCATAACTTTCGAATTTTTTGATATTTTTACTTAAAATTTGACCTCATTACCTCCGAGATACAACGAAACATTGTTTTTGCCCCCTCTACGCAAACACGTTTACAATATCCCATGGCGCATATGAATTTGATTATTTATCCTTCATTATAAACAAAAAACCAAGAGTCCTAAAGAAAAGTGAAAATAGTTCTAAATTCTTCTCGGAAATATCTCCGGGTGTTTTTTTCATTTTTTTAAAATTAATTATTTAAACAATTATATTTTTTACAACTTTTAACAATTTATTTAACAATTCTGTTAAACAATTCAGAGTTAGTAAATGAAAAATAACATACCTTGAAGTATCATGAATAAAAAAAAATTTTAAACAGAGCAAAAATGTTAGTTTAAACATTGTTTTTGCCCCCTCTACGCACACACATTCACGATATCCCATGGCGCATATGAATTTGATTACTTATCCTCCATTATAAAAAAAAACCAAAAGTCCTAAAAAAAAAGTGAAGGTAGTTCTAGATTTTCCTCGATAATATCTCCAGGTGTTTTTTGAATTTGTTTAAAATTAATTATTTAAAAATTATATTGTATCAAATTAAAAAAAAAATTATTTAACAATTCTGGTAAACAACTCAGAGTTAGTAAGTGAAAAATAACATACCTTGAAGTATAATAAATAAAAAAAATTTTAAGCAGGGGCAAAAGCAATATTTAAACTAACTTTTTTGCATTATTTAAATTTTATTTTCATTCATGATATTTTAAGGTTTGTTATTTTTCACTTATTAACTCTGAATTGTTTGCCAGAATTGTTAAATAAATTCATAAAAATTATGAACAATATAATTGTGTAAATAATTAATTTAAAAAAATGAAAAAACACCTGGAGATATTGCGGAGAAGAATCCAAAACTATCTTGACTTTTTTTTAGGACTTTTGGTTTTTTTAATGAAGGATAAATAATCAAATCCATATGCGCAATGGGATATCGTAAAGGTGTATGCGTAGAAGGGGTAAGAACAATGTTTAAACTAACTTTTTTGCTCTATTAAAATTTGTTTTTCATTAATTATACTTCAAGGTATGTTATTTTTCATTTACTAACTGTGAATTGTTTGCCAGAATTGTTAAATAAATTCTTTAAAATTATAAACACTATAATTGTTTAAATAATTAATTTAAAAAAAAATAAATAAAATTAAGTGTAGTCAAGAAAATTAATTGTTTGAAGAATTTATTATTAATAATAATAATATTATATTTGAATAATGCTAGACAGATGCCGTTTTTCTGAAATTGCTGGCTTTTTGTCCAACTTTCAATAGGAGAGAAGCAATAATGAATTAAAGTTAACCAAAATAATTGTTTAAACAATTCATTATCATTGTTTATAATATTCTCTTCGCTCAGTTGGTAGAATGTTGCGGTGTTTTCTGCAATTTTCGACTGCTTTTCTATTTTCAATTAGACGTGACTCAATAATTAATTAAATTTAGCAAAAATAAATGTTTAAACAAATTATTAATTTATCCGTAATTAATTTATAAATTGTTCATAACAGACGGACAGAAAGGTAAAAATTACCGAAAAAACCGCAACATTCTACCAATCAAGCAAAGAGAATATTGTTAACAATGATAATAAATTGTTCAAACAATTATTTATCTGATTTTCAATTCATTTTCACTTCACTCCTATTGAAAATTGGATAAAAAGCCAGAAATTTTAGAAAAAGCGGCATATTTCTAGCATTATTCAAATACAATATTAATAATAATAAATTGTTAAAAGAATTAATTTTCTTGACTCTAATTAATTACTTAACTTATATATGTTGAAAATTTAAATAAAAGTTTTTTTTCAACTGGAATTTTGTAGCATGTTTGTAAGAGAATATTATTAACAATATTAATAAATTGTTTGAAAAACCACTCTTGTTAACATTGATGAACAACTTTCATAAAAAAAACCGCAAAAGGAGTCATAATATATGATATTTTATTCGTATTCTATGGCTAATTGCGAACAGAAATGTTGATTTTTAACTCGATTTAGATAATATTGAGGATTCTGGAAAAGATTTACAGAAACGTCATTTTTTCTTACGGAAAATACACGTCAACCTTCATGGGGCTTGCGACACCTCGAAATATAATTTTTTTCAAAACAAAAAAAATGTATTTATTTTTGTGTCAAATCGAACAAATTTCTGGGGTGTCCCCATAAAAATAAAAAAATAAAAATTACCAATGCATTTTTGAACGTCTTTTTTCATTTTTTAATGTGTTTTTTTCACGAATGAAACAAAAAGAACGCGTCCTATCAAGAAGTGATTCTTAACGAAATTTTAGATATTTTTTGGATTAAAATTTTTGTTAATTCATCTTTCTTCGTATACTCCACAGTTTGACCACAGCAGGAGATTTTGATTTTCCATTATTTTTTGTGGAATCAAAATTTGAATTTTCGATTTGCCAAGAAAATCCAAAATGTTGTTACTATAATTTTGGAGGGCTTTCAAAAAGCAATTGATTTTAAAAATGTTGAAAATGCTATAATTTTAAGAATTTTGTTTTTATCAAAAAAGGTCAATTGGATAAATTGTTTCGCTTCCTGAGTCCTATAAATAGCCGTACAAAAAAATTTTTAACTATGAAAAAAATTGTCCTACAAATTTTGAAAATGCCCTAACTTTTTGAATTTTCATCCAAAATTTATGCGAATAATATAAAATTTTAGGGATATACTCATGTGCGAAGCACGAGATACGTGATAAGAATGTGCTTTTTAAGTCCGAAGGAGCTTTAACAAAAGAGAATTCACAATCACCAAATCACTGTTTTTGATGCTTTCACCTTTAGTTTTAAAAATTCTGTGCAAAAAGATCAAGCGCGAAGCGCGAGATAAATATAGTATCGAGGGCGAAGCGCGAGAACTTACAGTCGCGCGCCCGAGGCGCGCTCAAACTTGCGAGCGGCGCACGCAGCGCGCAATAGGAATCTGCCCGCGAGGCGAGCTGATTTTTTTCTTTATTTTTTGTGCAATGAAAATTTGAATTTTCGATTGTTCAATACAATTTATAAAGTTGTTATGATAATCTTGTAGGCCTTTCAAAAAATATATCTATTGAATCTAAACAAAATGGTCTCAAACATTTTTAAAAAGCTCTGACTTTGGGAATTTCTATCCGAAATGGCTGGTTATCGAATTCTTTTACCTAAAAAAAGTCTGCCAACGGACGGACGGATAGACAGACAGACGCCATCGTAAAAACGTGGAGATCCGCTGAAAAACTCTGTTTTTCAATTTTCAACAATTCTAATACTTTCTCAATCATAAATTATGAAAATGTAGAAATTGTTATTATAAATTTTATTGAGACTTGTGTCGTTTTTCCAAGAATTCATTTTTTTTTATTTTGAATCTGATTTTTTACGGTTGAAAGAAAATATAATATAATATAATATATAATATAATATATAATCTAATATTTGGAAACTTCTAAGGCATTTTTATTTATGTAGAAGAATATTTTATAATTACAGGATAAATTCCAATAATTCTAAAAGATATTTAGAAGTTCATAAAAAATTTCAAAAATAATTTATAATTTGAGAAAATTTCGAAAAACTTAAAACAAGTGGAGATTTTTAAAGATGCTACCATAAAATTGTAGGTTCAAGGTAAACAAGTTTTTTCTCAGATTCCTGGAAAAAATTTCAAAATTGTAAGAAAAATCTGAAAGATTTTAAGACAATTTTATAAATAACTCGAGTTTCACAACATTTATTTTAATACAATATTTGAAAATATTTTTAAACAAGGAAAACTCAACCAGGAAAATTTGAATGAAATTTTTTGTTATTTTGCAGATTTTTGTCAAAATTTCGGGAAAAATTCGAAACATTTTAAAAGACCTTTAAACTTGATGATTTGAAGCAATTTTTTATTTTTAAGAATTAATTTTGAGAAAATATTTAAAAAGGTTCTAAAACACTATAAATTATTTTCAAAGTTGTCGAAATTAATCCAGAATATTTTAAAAATACTTGAGGGGCCTCGAATTTTGGCCTTGACTTTAATTCAAGTAATGAACAAGAATGACTGCGAGATTTTTGAAAATTTCGTTTCTCCATTTTTTTTTAGATTTGATGACTGAAAAATGCTTTCAAATCGAAAAGAAGCCGGAAATGTTTTTTTTTTTAATTTATTTTATTTATGTATTTTTTTAAAAAGTTATGGAAGGTCTAATACAAATATATATTTTGTAATTTCTCTTCTTGAAATCTATAAATTACGTGACGTCCACCTACATTAGATATTTACAGGTTATTACTCAACATTGGAAAAATGAAAAATAATTTTCACAATAATTCGTCTGCTTCACCTTAATTTATTCTTTATTTAAATTATCTCTTTCAATCGTGTGTATATTAAAACTAATTCTTAAACAATTATTTTCAATAAAAAATTAAGAAATAACTTAATTAAGCACTTTTAACGAATTCTTCTTTTATTTTTATTTTCATCCAAATAGATGAAAAAAAATTGAATCTTTGGCCAAAAAATATTTTTGTTTTAAACCAATTATTTGCAATTATAACCGAAAAAAGATTAAATTTTTACCAAAAATGATAAATTTTCTAATAAAAAAAGAACGAATTTTCAACACAGTTCTTAAATTTGTAACCAAGAATAAATTTGGAATCTGGGATTTAAAAAAAAAAGAAAAAATTTTTTTTAAATAAAAAATAAAACCTATTATTAAACTTATTTAGAAATCTTCCGAATTCTTTTTGACTTTTTTTTTTAATCTGAAAGAATATTAAGAAAATGTTTTTATTGACTTGAAACCTTTCGAAATCGTTATAAAATTTAAAAATTTTGTTTGGATTTTGTTTGAAATTTTTTTTGAGAAAATTAATCTTTTTGGTTAAAAAATCATATTTTGGGTAATTTAATTTTCTTTATTGAGTTATGAATAAATTTGGTTAAATAATCAAAATTTTGAAATTAAGCTGGTTTATTTGAGGATCCAAAAACTTGGTAGAAAATGAAATTAATCGTTTGAAAATAACCCTTTCTTGTAAAAGTTTAAATATTTTTATAAAAATTATGCTTTCCTGAAATCTGTGAAAAAATGTACTATTTTTGAGTTTTTGAAACTTTTAAACATCTTTAAAAATGATTTGAATTTAATAATTCTAAATATCTTTTAAAATTATCAGATTTTTTATCCTGGAAAATTGTGCAAAATAAAAAAGACAATGATTTAAAAAATTCAGATTGTTTTTGTAGCATTAAAAATTTTTTTTTGGAATGTTTTGAAATACTATGAAGTATGCTCTTAAGACATAGGGGAAATCTTCATTAATCTATATTTTGTTTAAAATATTTAAAAATCTTTACAATTTTTGAAACATTTTGAAATCTTTTCAAAAATTGGAAGACTTTCCAAAAATATTTTGAAATAATAATTCAAAATTCCCGTGAAGTTTCTTCAAGTGCTGCAAAATTAAAAAAAATTCTCTTGAAATATTCCAGATTCTTTTTTTTGATTTTTAAATTAAAACATTTTTTTCTAGAGCGTATTTTAAAACATTTCAAAACACTCTAAAAGAATGCCAAAATTGTCAGACAAAAATCTGAAAAATTTAAAACATAAAATAACTTTTGGTAAGAAATTTTTCACAATTCTAGAAAAAATTCGAATAG
>NC_046663.1:19173872-19179377 GCF_010883055.1 Belonocnema kinseyi
AAAAATTATGCAAATTTGAGCAGATTTAAAAACATTGACACATATTATAGATTTCAGAATATCATACAAAAATTTTTTAATTTATAAAGATTACAAAAAGTTTCAAAAAAAAATAATAAAAATCTTAAGATTTCTGTGAGTATTCGATATCATTTTTCATTTAAAAGCATTACCTGTTAAAGAATAGTCAAAAAGGTAATAAAAAACAATTTAAAAGATTTGTATTACCTTGAAAACTTTCGAAATCTTTAAGAAAAAATTCAACACTTTATTTTGAAATATAAAAAATACAAATTTTTTAAAAAGTTTTTTTAAATCTGTTCAAAGCTTTTATTATTTTTGTTTTTTTTTTAAGTTCAAAATATGTTTTGAAATGATTTGCATTTTTTTGGAATTTGTGAAGAAATTCTGCGAAATAAAACAAATTGCTTTTAATTCTTTCAGATTCTTGTTTAAACCTTTAAAGAAATTTTTAAATCGTCCAATTTTCTTTTGCTAGGAGTATTAAGAAATCTACGTTTTGTTTCAAATTGATTGAAATCTTTTCAATCAAGTTAAAAATTATTTTTGTATCATTCCCAAACTTGTAAATTTCCTTGAAATTTATTCGAATTTTTCCAAAACGCTGTATTCTTGCAAAATAGAAAAAATGGCTCTTAAATCTTCTACATTATTTTTCGAAATTTAAGGAAATAATTTGAAACTTTTTTAAATCTTTTGAATATTCTCTGAAACCAAACTTTATAAAATAAAAATTATTAAATATTTTCCAGAAATTTTGAAAAAAAATGTATTCTCTTGGATACATTCAAGAATGCTTTTATCAGTACATCCAAACATTTACAATTTCAAAGTTTCTCTTTTGGAAACGAAAATTTCAAAAACTTAAAAGAAAAAACTAAAAACGTCAAAAACAGCCTTCTAAAATCTAAAGTTATATTCACGCAGTATTCGAGATAGTCAACAAAAATGAGTGCGAGGTTTTCGAGAATTTATTTAACAATGACTGTGAGGTTTTCAATAATTTCGTTTTACTATTTACTTAGAGAATATTTTTTTTGTATATTGTTTAAAAGATTCAACATTTTAGTTGAAAAGTCTTTTCGATCAAAATTTAACTATAGTTAAAAAATTTTATAGATTTATTTTTTTAACTAAAAAATGAATTCTTCCATGTTTTGTTGAACGCCCATCTCCTTCAGCTAAAAAATGAAATATTAAAAAAAAATTCTTTATTTAATCTGTATGGTCAAAATTTTATTTCGTTGTTGGAAAATCAGTTTTATGATTAAAAATTCATTTTTCTAACTGAAAATTTAAATATTTAATTTATCGGTGACTATTTTTTTGTAAAAATGTAACATTCTTGGTTGAAAATTTAACGATTTCGTTAAAAATTTATTTTGGTTAGTTGAAAACTTATTTTTTTCACTTAAAATTAAACTATTATATTTTTCGCTGAAAATGGATCCTTTTTAGATAAAAATTCATCCATTTTGTTTTAATTTTTTCCTTTTTGTAACATCTGAGAAGATACATTTTTAACAAAGCAGTTGAATTTGCAACCAAATACTCTAAATTGAACTAATAAAAGTAAATTTTCAACTAAAAGTAGAATAGTCACATTTTCTATCAGAGAAAATAATTATTTATAAGAAAAGGAATTTTCAACAAAATAATGGAACATGCAACCAAAAAGATCAAAAATTAAATTTGCATCTAGAAAAATAAATTTACAATAAAAAATGAAATACTTAAATTTTAAATGAAACAAATTAATTCTCAACAAAAAAATGAATTTTCAAAAAAAGATTATTTAAATTTTTTGCCAAATTTAAAACCAAAAAATTCAGTTTTGTTGCTAAATGAACAAATAACCAAATTCTTTGCCAAAAATTAAAACAGGCGAATTGTTTAGAAATTGATCAAATTTCCATTTTGGAAAAAGCATCCAATTCAAATGAATAGTGTAACTGAAATGTTAATTTGCGTACAAAAACTTGTTTTGTCCCAATTTGCGCTATCCGGCAAACGAAAGATTCTGGGCTCGAATCTTAGCGGAGGTAAATGACGTTTTTTTCTCAGAATTAAAAAAAAATGTATATTTATCTCATTATCACAGTAAATTCCTACGAATAGGATGTAACGACATAAATATTTATAAATTTTGTTAAAAAGAATAAAATAATTATAATTAATAAAAATTAACAAATAAATGACATAATTTAGTTTTAAAAATAAAAAACTAACAAAAAGTTGTTTAACCAGTTGAATTCAACTAGAAAAAGATTAATTTTTAACAAAAAAGTTGATTCTTTGATCGAAAGAATATTTAATATATAAAATAAATTATAACCAAGAAAAGATATATTTTTAAAAAATTAGTTTAATTTTCTACCATTATAGTTCAATTTTTACCGAAACTAAAACATAAAAGATCAGCTTTTAATTTCAAATATCAGTTTTGAACAAAAAATGAAATTGTTACATTTTTAATCTTAAAAAACTGATTCTTAAACAAAACATACAACAAATTCTTAGAAAAATATCTAAAATTCTAGCCACAGTGATAAATTTTCACCCGAAGGAATTTCTTAAATATCTGAAATGATGAACTTTCAAGAAAAGATTTGAACAATCAGCAAAAAGTCTTAAATTTTCCACTAAAAAATTGATTTCTTAACAAGAAGATTGATTTTCTACAAAAATGATAAAATATCAAGAAAATACATAAATTTCCCGTAAAAAAATTGATTTTAAACCAAAAGATTTAAATCAGCCCAAAAACAGAATAGCTAAATTAAATAATAAATTTAATTTTGTTAATATAATTCCGGAAGTTTGTCAATTTTGGGTAATTTATTGTAACTTTCTATAAATGGCCCAAAATTAAATTTTAAAATGTGTAAGAATTTCTGCCATATAATGGAGATTTTTGGTCATTTACGTTTATTTTAACAATTATATATGGTAGATTTCCATAAATTACTGCAAAATTGTATTATCTGCAACAAATATTCCCTGAAAGTTTTTACAATTTGTGAGCTAATTATCGTTAAATACAAACTTATTATTGTACAAGCTTAATTATTTAGCTCTGACGTTACTTACCACTCCCTAGGGAATAAAAAGTATTTTTACCCCCTATGAGAAAAACATAATAATTCTTTGAAAGAGAGAATAGTTTACCGGCGGCCCCTTATTTTTTTAAATGAGCTGCTGTCCAAGTTAAACTTGAAATTATGTCAATACTACGTAAAATAAATCCATATTTCGAATTTAAATATAGCAGAATTAATTTCCATGTCACATTATACTTTATGACAGGGGGGGTGGGTCACCCAAATGTTAAGAATTGTCACAAGAGGGAAGGGTAGTTTTCTTTGATTTAAAGAAAATTTCTTAGTACTAAATGATATTTTTTCTATGTGATGGATAAATCTTATATTATATAAATATTTGAATAGTGCCCTTCTTGTTATCACTTAGAAATTTGAAAACGCACCGGAACCTGAAAATAGAAACCTTAGATTTAATATATTCCTAGAATTGAGGGACCCGTAGTTTCAAGGTGAAAGAAGAGACGCGGGGTCGAGAGAGGCTTGCTCGACGGCCAAGCCTGCCACCGGTAGCGTAGTGGTTTCTCATAAAACTTTTTCTTTAGTCTTAAATTATTTTCTTCCCTTTCAATTTTTTGTTGTTCTAATTAAAACAATTATTTATGAAAAATGTTTTTTTAAATTCAAAATAAATATCTTTGTTAGTGGTACTTGCTTTTCGATGATGGTTCTAATGGAAGGTCAGCGGTGACAAGAGTTTTCCTCTCGTTAACTGGATCACCTTTCTTTTCCAACTTCTTTATTTGCGCACTTAAAGAATCTGTAAAATATAATGTATATTAAATTTCAGCCGATTTCGACTAAAAATAGATATTTTCTACAAATTCTAACAACTTAAATTTTTGTTGAATGAGAATGCAATTTTATTTTTATTTTAATCTGAAGGTTTGCAAAATTTCCAAAGATTTCAAAACATTTGTAAGGATTTTAAATATTTGAGGATGTTTTAAAAGATGTCTAAGAATTTTAAATTTATTTGTACTATTTACAGGAATTTCAAAGAATTAAAAAATGTATAGAAAGCTTATTTTAAAAAATTTCAAAGTGATTTGGAAATTCTAAAAAAAAGTCCGAGGCATTTCAAAAGATTTTGAAGGTTTCAAAATACTGGAGATTATTTAAAAAGATTCCAAAGAATTTTCATTGATTACAGTAATTTAATATATTTTGAAGGATTTGAAATATTTCAGGGAATTTTCAAAATTTCAAGGAATTTTCAAAAGCTTAAAAAAATATCAAGAAATTTCCAAAGATTTTTAATATTTGTGAATGTTTTAAAAGATTTCAAGTAATTTTCAATTTATTTTTATAATTTCAAGGATTTCAAAGAATTTTAACAATTTTAGCAGAGTTATTTTAAAAAAATTCCAAAGGACTTTAGAAATCTTTAAAAGGTGTGAAGGCGTTTGAAAAGATTTTGAAGGTTTCAAATTACTCGAGAGTATTTAAAAATGTTCCAAAGAATTTTTAATTGATCACAGTAATTTAATATGAGATTTTAAAGGATTTGAAATATTTCAGGTTATTTTTTAAATTTCAAGGAATTTTCAAGAGCTTCAAAAAAATTCAAGAGATTTCAACAGATTTTTAAGGATTTTGTATATTTGAGGATGTTCAAAAAGATTTCAATGAATTTTCAATTTAATTAAAAAAATTTAAGGAATTTCAAAGAATTTTAATAATTATATCAAGGTTGTTTAAAAAACTCGAAATTACCTTAAAAATCTCTAAAAGATGTCAATATTTTTCAAAAGACTTTGAAAGTTTCGAAATATTTGAGAGTATTTTATAAGGTTTTAAGGAATTTTCAATTTATTGCAATAATTTAATATGAGATTTTAAAGGATTTGATACATCTTAGAACATTTTACTAGATTCTAAGGAATTTTTAATTGATTTCAATTATGTAGTATGTAATTTTAAAGGATTTAAAATATTTTAAGGTATTTTTAAAATTTGCAAGGAATTTTCAAGAGATTTTAAAGGATTTTAAATATTTTAGGATGTTTTAAAACATTTTAAGGAATTTTTAATTAATTTCAATAATTTAAAGCACTTTCAAAGAAATCCAACTATTTAAAAAATTTTTTTTTGTTTGAAAGTGGAACTGCTTTGTTAAAAATTTAGTTTTTTTTTTGACAATTTATCAAATTAGTTCGAACATTTCTTTTCTGAAAATTTTACTATTTTGCAGATTTTTGTTTGTTTGTTTTGGTTTAAAAACTAATTTTTTTTAACTACAAGAAAATTCATCTTCTTATTCAAATTTCTTGTTTGGAAAACTAATTGTTTTAGTTAAAAGTTTAACTATTTCTATCAAAAGTTAATCAACTATTAATTAAAATTATTGTTATATTTTATAATTATAATATTAACATTAATAATA
>NC_046663.1:19179477-19180826 GCF_010883055.1 Belonocnema kinseyi
TTTTTCCCGCAAGTGTTCTAGCATATTGTTGACACGCAGGGATGCTTTTGAGGCTATTAGCAAGTGAAAGCTTGGCACCTCCAAGAGCGCCGATGATAAGGAGGATCAGCTTAACAGAATATTCCGGGTACAATCGTTGCAAATCCCTTATAAGGTTTCGATACCTTTCTTTCTTTTAATTCTCCTTGGCTATGATGTTTTTGTCAGCTGGTGCCGAAAATTCGATAACGAACATGGTTCGCTTCTCGAAGTCAAGAAGAATCATGTCAGGCCTCGAGTGAGCAACAGAAACAATTGTCGAGAACATAAAGTTCCAGTATATGCGGCACTTCCCATTCTCGACAATTGACTGAATTTCCCTAGGAGCATTTAGAGGAGCGATATTAAGGTGAATGCCGTAGGAGTGACAGAGATGGTAATAAAGCACTCTTAGTGCCGCATTGTGCCTTTGAATGTAGGTCGTTCCCACGTGAGTTGGACAACTAGATAGTATGTGAGCTAAATGCTCGGGTGTGCATGTTAAGGTGGAAATGACACCGTCTTGGCATGCAAAAATGAAACCCTGTGTACCAGACTTCAATCCGGGCGATTTAAGGAAAGCAAACGTTAGCTCACAAGACATTGACTGATCCTTCACATTTCTGTGGAAGATACCGTGCATCCTCTTATCGAGGAGCTGTTCACGAAAGTTTTTCTCTTGTGCTTTCTTAATCCGGGCTTTCAGAAGTGAGTACTCGAGATAGATAAGATTTGATGCATTTTGCTCACCCCTAATACTGAAGTCAAGTCCGAGTGTTTTGGCAGCCTCCTCCGCTGCTTTGTACAGAAAGGCTCCCTTGCCCACTTCTTCGTGATTCCTGACCATTTTAAGAAGAGGTTCTCTTCCATTTGCAACTCTATGTGCTGTACCCAGAATAATCCTGTTGTGAAGACATTCAAGACTCAATATTCCGCGACTCCCTTGACGGCGTGAGATGTACAGTCGCGGAACGGAAGACTTAAGATGCATGCTTTTGTTGATGTGCATAACCTTTCGTGTCCCGATATCAAGAGATCTGAGCTCGTTCTTCATCCATGGAACTACTCCAAATGAATAGAGTAGTACCGGGACGGCAAGCATGTTCGTTGCAGATATTTTTTACCTCGCCGACAGTTCGGAAGACCAAATCTGTCGGATGAGACGTTTGTATTTGCTTCGGAGAGTATCCTTTATAGATGTCACATCCTGAATGCGGCTCTGTGGGACGTCTAGGTATGTATAAGTCTCTCCAGCGCAAAGGTGTCGTATGGCGCTTCTATCAACGAGCTCAGGATCTTCAGGGATGCCATTAAGTTTTCCTCGCTTCAAA
>NC_046663.1:19180926-19182050 GCF_010883055.1 Belonocnema kinseyi
GGGCCAAATGCTGATGGGTTGAAGAAAACTTCTTCCACCAGAAGGTTTTGATACAATCTTGTCCCGGTGCGGAATAGTTCTTCATCCCTCTTAATACTTTTTCACCTTCTCGGTAGGGATGGGTGGGCATTCTTTATCAGGTGTTATGAGGGCAACACATAACTCCTTCAAGCTGAACTTCGTAGACTTCTCTCCAAAATATTTCGACCTCCTCTGGTTTAGGTGGGTGTTCGACAGTAACTGGAGGGTCTTGGAAGATCCGAGATGGGTCAGAGAGAAACTGCTGATTCTTGAACACACCTCTCCCTCCGCTCTAGACTTCTCTTAGCGTCAGATAGTATCCGCATTCTCTCAACAATATTCTGCCTGATGGTCAGCAGCTTTGACTTGTTAAGTGTGTGACAACGGGTCCGGAGTTCGTGCGCGAACTTTCGAACCTTGGCGGTAAAATTCCTGCCAGATGTGATATAGTCAATCACACATTGAATGCGGGACGCGTACTGTCTTGCCCAGCCTATCTAGCCCAGAGGTCGGATTCACTGGAAAAATGTCCACGAAGCTCGTCATCCATTTCAGCCAGATCTTTAGGCTTGAGAGAAACCTTGGTGTTGATGTTTCTCCGGGTCGTAAAGCATCGCTCTTCTTCTATTGGATGCCTGCCAGCGGTTGGTCTTAGTGTCGCCTCTCTTTCTTTGTTGACGGCTTGTTCTAGCTGTGGTAGAGTAGGCCTTCCGCTTACATAGCCCCTTTTACGGAGTAGTTCAGCATGGTTTTGCAGACGCTGCTGCGAAAAGTGCGATAGCTCAGGGTGTTTCTCGCACCACAGAGCATGCAGCCGTGCCATGTAACCCCGTTTACGGGCCACACTCGCATCGTAGCACTCTAGCAAGTCGTAATTCAGTTGCTCCGTCCACCCAAAGGTCGCGAGATCCCGCCGATCCATCGCATTGAATCCATTTTCATTGATTCCCCCAGCTCTAGATTAGTCGGCATTGTTGGCCGACCCATTGTCGGGAGCCCTCCGCGTTCTGTTGTTTTGAACCGCACTTACTACAACTATGTTTGGTGTTGCCATTGTTGTTCCCACGAGAAGCTAGGGAAAGGGGTTCGTCCATCCTTGTAGA
>NC_046663.1:19182150-19208946 GCF_010883055.1 Belonocnema kinseyi
AATAATATTCATACTTCATACACCTGAAAAACATAACCTCAAAATCGACTCATGCATGAAATAGAGAATCACGCGAAACATTTTATTCGCCAATTTCTTCCATTTCTTTCAAATGGGGATCGAGATATAAATAGAAGACCACCGAAGTCTTCCGAAGCTTTAAGATCGACAATCATCGTACAGCAGGGAACCGAAGTCGAATCGTGCATTTTCGGCTTACACACGAAGTCACAGTGGTAATCTTGCACCTTCTGTTTCGCGGTTCCCAAACGGTAGGTATGGTGGGGGTAAATTTCAGACTAGATCTGACAGTTCTGGTGATCGCAGTCGTGGTCGCTGTGAATGTCCTAACCATGATTCACGCGCGGCCTCTATTTAATATGGTATGGACTCGCCAATTCTTGAGAAAAGGCACTTTTAATGATGTTCTAGTAACGAATCACCAAATTACAATTTTGAAAATTTAGAATGTTTGAAATTATTTGTTCTGAAATTCTTAAGTTTTTACCTTTTTCAAATTGTTGTAAACTTATGAATTATTATATATTATACGATATCGAGTCAGTCCATAAGTCTGTGTATTTTTAAACGCGAAGCAACTTTTTTTCAATCTTTTAACAAACAACTCATCGCAATGTTGTTGAAACGATGACAATTAGTCATTGATAACGATGGCCAATATATAATATATTAACTGATTAAACTCTGTTTATAGTTCCACGTCAACCGGGGCAAGACTATTGCTAAAATTTCTCGCAACCAATCAAAAGGTTCAAGGGCTTAAAATCTTCGTCTCGATGTCAAGCTAGCAAAAAGCTGAGAAGTGAAATAAACACAAATTTCGAAATTATAATAAAACCGAATTAGAAAATTTTCAAAGTTAAACCAACAATTGTTTAAAATGAATATATATTGATCAAAAATACAACATAAATCTATTTTTATCCAAAAAATTATTTTTAAGGTTGAAAGTTTCTAAAATTATTGTTATTTTAAATTTAAACAATAACTTTAGAAATTTTAAACATAAAAAATATTTTTGTTACAAAAATAATTGATTATTGCACTTTTAATCAATAAGTGATATTTATGAGAAAAATTTATTTTATAAATTAGTGAGTTTTATTATTTTGGTTTTTTCCTTTTACGGAATTTTGCAATTCGCGAATTTTGTTATTTGGAAATTTTATTCTTATGAATTTGATCTAATTCGGGAATTTTATTTTTAGGGATTTTGTATTCGTCCCAAATTATTGTGAAATGTTTAGAATATCTTTCAAATATTTCAAATCTTTACAATCGGTTGAAATCTTTAAAATCTTCTGAAATATTTAAAAATATTTTAGTCATTGAAATCTAAAATTAAAAAACAAATATTACGTACTTTTTTAAATCCTTGAATCTTTGCAAAATTCATTGAAAACCTGTGAAAATTGTGTGAAATGTTTAAAATACTTTAAATCTTTGAAATATTTTAGAATAATTCAAATCTTTTTTAATTTTCTTAAGCCTTTAAGAAATCCATAGAAATAATGTTTTAAAATCTAATGAAATCCTTTTGAAATCTACACGTAATTTTTTTAAATTATCAGAAATATTTTTCATTCTTTAAAAACCGTTTCGAAACGTTAGTAAAATATGTTTAACTTTAAAGCACGAAGCGAGACACTCTAGAACTACTAGTCAAAAGTTACTGTGACTATAGTAATTGATATTTTTAAATTTTAATAAAGCAATTAGCTCCTTCCTGAACTACCACTGCAAGTCATCTGCAACCAGCGCGCGCGAATGCGCTTTGGCCTGAATTCGGCGTGCGCCTGCGCGTAGTAGGTCTGTGCACGTAATAGGCTTGTGTGCGTTCTCACGCATTACGTCCGAAATCTAAGCGTGCCTGGAGTGGGAGGCCTTTTCACGGTCTTATCTTTGGAGTTCTCGATTCCCGAACTTCTCGTATCTTTGGAGTTCGACTTATCCTGGAAACCAAAAATGCCTATTTTTTTGTCTAACCATGGCAACTAATTAAAAGGATTCTGGTTCTTCTATGCTGAAAGTTAGGCCAGATGGATGCGCTAATCCTTTAAGTATCGATTAGCATATCGTTAAGTGTTCAAGAAAACCTTTAAAACAAATTTTAGAACAATGCACACATTTACCTGCGAATTCAAAAATATTTAGAACATGTACTACTATCTGCATTGACGTTGACATGTTAAAGTTGCTGGACAGTACGATATCTGAAGAAGCAATAGATTGAGGTGCAGGATCTTAATTATGTCTAATTAAGAGGAAGTGTTTATCCAGGGAAGATTAATTAGAAGAAGTCCTGAATGGACTAAAAGAAAAATTTTCTAGTCTTTCGAATCCCCTCGGCTTGACTCTCCTCACAGTAGTTTCTGATTGTTATCCAATTCGTAAAATATTTTCCGAATTCGACACTTCTAAGAGAATAACTCAAAAAGAAAAAAAATATTAAAAAATCAGCAGGAATGCTGGCGATTTCTATTCCCAAAAGTGGTAAAAACTTACCAGATAGTACCAATAAGAAAGTTCTTGAGTTCTATGAAGAGGAGATTAATAGTAGAATTAGATTTTTAATTCGTAGTAACCCAAGGGCTACCTGTTACTTCAGTGAATACGAATAACAAAATTCTCTGCAGAAAGACATTGTTTTTTAAGATTTTACCTTACAGTCGACTACCATACATCATAGATTACTTAAAATACTTTTTGTTCTTGAAGAACTTGATTTATGTAATCAGAAAATTCTTAGATTCCTGGACATGGTTCGTATTCACTGAAGTAACAGGTAGCCCTTGGATTACTATAAGTTAAATATCTAATACAACCTCTACGATCTTCCACTGGATTTTCTAAATATTTCGTCAAATATTTCGTATTAAGTGCATCGATCATCGTATTGAAATTCTCATTAATTTTACTTACACAAACTCTACGAGTACCATTTGTTTCAGTGAGCTAACAAGATTTTGGTTTCAATTCTGCGAATTTGCTTAAACCAATCAGAGCCTACCCTATATCCAAGGTGTCATAGAACACATAGGAAGAATTCTTAACAAACACAACATCCATACTATATTTAAACCACCTGCGAAAATAGGACAACTGCTAAATAACCCTAAAGACAAAAAGGCACCACTAAGTGATATAGGAGCATATAAAATCCCTTGTTATTGTGGCAAAGTTTATATTGTAGAAACCGGGTGAGCGGTGAGCCAACGTATAAAGGAACATGAGAGTAAAGTCAGGCTAAAACATTTCACGCAATCAGCACTAGCTGAACATCATATCCAAAACAGGACATAACATTTTATTTAATGAAACAACAGTCATTGCAAAAACACAACATCTTTCCAAGAAAACATAGAGAAGCAAGCGAAATCTTAAAAAAACCCTGATAACATCAATAGGGGCAATGGATATAATACCAGTCCGATTTTGCTTTCCGTTCTCCCGGATTTAAAAAAAAAGACTTGATTGGCCAATTAAGTTCGACCAGTCCCCACAGTGGGGCACTCTGGCCAATCACAGGCATCGTAGAGAACTTACCTAAGAACAACATGACCTGGTACTTGAGTTTCAGGTCAGCCCTCAAGAAGTGAACTGCAATGTTCACGTAACTTCGGAAAAAAATTCGTAGTTTTTTACACGAGTGAAACCCCAAATATCTCTTTTATCAAAATGAATCATCGTGAAAGCATTAAATCTATCATAATGCAGTTGTTTTATTTTAGAGAACAGCAATCGCTTCTGTACATCCTTTTTTTGGTCATCAACTCTCAAGGTTACCGTATCCTTTCTATTTGACATCATTCTACTATTAATGTCCTCTTCATAGAACTCGAGAACTTTCACAATGGTACTCTCTGGTAAATTTGTTCCAATTTTCGGAGCAGAAATCGTCAGCACTCGTGTTGATTTTGAGAAGCTTTTTACTTTTTGAGCCATTCCCATAGAAATACCGAATTCGGAACATGTTTCACAAATTGGCCAACAATCAGGAGCTACTGTATGGATAGTGAAGCTAAGGGAATCATTTTCCGACAGACTAGGAAAATTTACTTTCAGTGCATTCAGGATTTGTTCTAATTCATCTTCCCTGTATAAGCATTTCCCCTTGATTAGACATAATTTAGATCCTGCACTTGAATCTATTGCTTCTTTAGATATTGTACTATCCAGCAACTTCGGCATATCATGCCTAACTTTCAGTGTGGAAGAACCAGAATCTTTTTGATCAGGCGCCATGGATCGACAATAAAATAAAAATTTATGGTTTCTTTGGTCGCATTACGCACAAACGTCAAACCTGTTTTTCATTTGTTTTGTACAAAGTATCATAAAAAACAAATAAAGAACAAGTGACTTCTGAAAATTCGAAAATAGCTTTTATTGCACATAACTTTTCAATTCAAGTACAAATAAAAGCTGTTGAATGATAAGTAACTCGCTTGTTACGAAATCCAAAATTCTCATTATAAGTTACCACAAGATAGTCATGAACAGTGGAAGAATGTTTCTTCATTGAGTTTATTTGTAACTTGTTGTTTCCTGATGAGTGGAACACGAACGTCGAATAATTGAATAAAAAATGGTAACCAAAACTCTAAATTCAGTTTCGTAATCAGCGACAAAAAAAAACCCTAAAAATTGTTAAAGATGTTTTAAAAAATCTGGGACCGCACGCGCAGGTGTTTCAGGTTTTGTGGAATTGGCGCGAAGTTTAAAAGTAAGGTATACTCCAAGCACAACGAAAAATGTTCTATTATTTCGCGTATTCCATTTTAAACGAATTATTAACCGAATCCATTTTAAATCAGGTAGGTTTTACACTTGAAGTCAAATGCCTTCTTGGGGAAAAAATATGTTTTTAGTTGGAGAAATGTTTTTAAGCAAATAAAAAACATTTTTATCCACATGAAAAAACCAATTCTCTCCAAAAAGATTAATTTTCTACCACGAAAGACAAAGTTTCAACCAAATACACGAATTTTTAACTAAATTTATTTTTATGTCTTCTAAATATTGAAAAAATATTAAAAGTACGGTTTCAGCAAATATAACTGATAACGTAATCTTCATGTTATTTTAGATTCTCTCAACGAAATATTTCTCTGCCATCAAAGAGGAACAGAACAGATTGAGGATAAACAAACATCTCAGAAAAATAAGCTTCTCCCTACTAGAAATCTTACGAATTGTGAAACCATTTGGGGGGAACATGAGGCAGCGAGTAGTATATATACACTAAAGTTTGGTGTGTTAGTGGTTACGTTGAAATTTAAAAAATTTGTAGTTTCTTCGTGTGCGAAAAGATGAGGATCGTCGTGACCCTGTTTGCTTCGGCAGTTTTCGTTAATTTTATAGGTAAATGTATCGAATCAAATACGATAAAGTATATTTTTTAAATTCAACTGTTTTTTTTTAATTTATTTTTTTTGGTCAAAAATGATATTATTAAAAAGAAAAATATATTTAGTTAAAAACTAACAACTTGATGAAACTTTTCTTTCTCTTGACTGAAAAACCCCTCTTAATTGGTATTTCAACTCTTATATTTTTCGTTCAGAGCTAATTTTTTCCTGTTCACATCATTTATCAATCTAAAAACCAAATTTTTGCGATGGCGTGTGTCTGTCTGTCCGTAAGTCCGTCCGCAAACACGATAACTCTCAAAAAATTAACGGATCAAATCAAGCTTTAGCAAACTTTTTTTAGGTCCTTAAAGAAAGCACAAGTTTGTTAACCAGCCATTTTAAATAAAAATTCAAAAAGTTAAATCATTTTAAAAATGTTTGGAAACATTTTTTTCCAAGATTTACAAATGTTAGGTAAGGTACAAAAACAAATTAATAGACAAAAGTGGTTCACCGAAAGGAGAGATACAAATTTGTTATAATTTATTACATTTTCATTACATATTTATTTTAGGTTTTAAAGAAACTTGGAAAATTTCTTTTAAGCATTTTTCAATACAACTCGCAATTTTGTTGAAATTTCATTTTATTTGAAAGTTCAACTATTTTGTACAAATTTAATTATTTCTCGAAAATTAAATTATTTTGTTGAAAATTAAACTATTTTGTTAGAAATTTAATCACTTTACTAGAAACCAACTGCTTTACTGAATATTCGCCGTTTTGGGTAGAAAATTTTTCCTATTAAATTCAAAATTTAATTTTTTGTTGAAAATTAACAACTTGATGAAATTTTTTTCTCTCTCGACTGAAAAATCTGTTTTGGTTGGAAATTCAAATCAGCAATTTTTTAAACAGTTAATTTGTTTTCATTAAGAATATATATACTTGATTGAAAGTATGAAATTATTTTCGTCAAAATATCATTTCATTGTTGAAGATTCATAATTTTAGTTCAAAGTCAAATTGTTTTTTGAAAATTTAATTATGTTGATAAAAATCAAATGCTTGTTAAAAATTTCTCTGGGTTACAAAAAATACTCTCTCAATTTTTTTAGATTTAATGATTTATTTTAAACATAAAAATGTCTTTCAAAGACTATAAAAGATGACCTGTCAATAAAATACATGAATTTCTAACAAAATAATTGAAAGTTGAAAATAATATTTCAATTGTCAACATAAAAAAATAAATTCACAATAAAAAAATGCAATAGTTTATACTTCATTCCAAAAATATAAAATTTACATATAAAAAGAGTTTCAAAAACAGAAAGAATAATTTTTCACAAATAAAAATTTCTGATTCAACAAATAAATATAAGTTTATCTAAATTATTAAAACTTTAAGCTAAAAGATGAATTTTCTATACAGAAAATTAATTATCAAACAAAAAATATGAATTTTCATCAACAAGTTAATTTTCCACAAAGCCGATGCATTTTACCCAACAAAAATAAATTTTAAACCAAGAAAATGATTTTTTTTACTAAAAAAAGGAGAATTTCCCGATCACATCTTCTCTTGAAGAAAATAAATTTTATTTTTTAATCTAAACAAACAGTTTAATTTTCATAAAAAAAGCTTTTATTTGACTTTTCAAGATCAAGATATACATTTTTTTGAGAGAATAAATGTCTACAAAAAAATTTAATTTTCAATAAAATAGACGATTTTTTAAAGTTAAACTTTCTTCCAGTTCAGTTTATTTTCCAACACCAAAATTTAAATAAGAAAAAAGTAGTTTTTATACAGAATAGTTAAATTCTTAACCAAACAGTTGCATTTTAGTCCCGGAAAGATGAAAGTTAAAAAAAAAGTTTTGATCGAAATGAAATTTACAGAGTTAAATTTTCATCTAGAAAATATTTCAGTTCTATTTTCGATACCGAAATATTAAATTTAAACGAAAAGTCAATTTACAACGAAATAGTTAAATCTTCATCAAAATAGTAACATTTTAAAATAAAAAGTATAATTTTTTAACATTATTGTCGAATTTTTAACCAAACAGTTGCATTTTATCCAAGAAAGACATGCAGTTTCTACGAAAAGAGTTGAATTTTGAAGTTAAGAAGACAAACTTTTAAAAAAGAGTTTAATTTTTGATTGAGCAGTTGCATTTTTATTTAAAAAAGAATTAAATTTCTTTTCCAAGTTAATTTAAAGAAACTCTTTTAAAAATAGTTGAGATTTCATCCAAAGAAGATTCCAATTAACTTTTCAACGCCAAAATAATAACTGTGAATAATGAGTTAAACTGCTGCTCAATAATCGAATTTTTAACCAAAAAGTATGACTTTTGACTATGATTGTTAAATTTACAGCTAAAGGCTTACATTTTATTCAAGAAAGATTCATTCTTTTACTAAAAAGGATTAACTTTTAAATCAAAAACACAAATTAAAAAAAAAGTTTTCACCTAAAAATTATTTCAGTTGATCTATCAGCAACAAAGTATGAATGTGAAACAAATCGTTAATGTTTTACAAAGAGAGGTTCATTTTTAAACCAACAAAATTTTTTTTAACAAATCAATTTAATTTGCAACCAAACATTATGTCTTTTTAAGAAAATCGTTAAATTTATCATTCAAATAATAAAACTTATTACCAAAAAGATCACTTTTAGGAAACATTTTTTGTGCATTTGCAAAAATGACGTATTTAAGTTAAAGATCCCCCCCCCCCTTATTGTTGAATTTTATAAAAGAAAGAAGAATTTTCTACACACCAGTGAAATTCTCAACTTGAAAATATGAATTTGCAAAAAAAGTTAATTCACAAGCAAATTGTAGAATTATGAAAACGGATGCAACAACTCGACAAGCGCTCGAAACCGCGTAGAAGTATTGTCCAGCTGGGGAAATCTATCGATAAAAAAAAAGTGACCGAAACGTAAAAGAATATATACATTCGCATTCAGCTTTATGCGGCCGACAAATTTTTGTCATGCAACTTTTCCATTCGATAATAATTACTCAAGGTAAATAATAAAAACTTTAAAAAGTTTCCGATCGAAAATCGATGTTTTGTAAAACGCAACTCGCAATTATTCGGCCGTTTGTTGATAAAAATACTTGAAACTTGTATGGTGTATTCTCAATATATAAGCAATGGCTTTAAACAATGCACTTTGTTTAAAAAACTAATATGTTTTTTGTTGTTTAATAACAAATTGATTCCGAGCGAAATCACGTTTTGCCAACTTCGACTAGTGGGACGGTCATCGACAAAATATTACTTGAAGTAACTTATCGCGAGAAAGCTGTTCACTAGACTTTGAAAAAGTTTTTCTGTAAATTTGAAGAAAATCGGTAAAAATTTGTGAAAATGGCAGCGAGTTGAATCAACAAACGCTGCGGCTGGAGCATTTTGTTTCTCCTTGTCGCTGCTGGCTAGTTGCGTGTGTTGACTTCAATTCGCTGCCATTTCCACAATTTTCGACGGATTTTCTTCAAATTTTCAGAAAAACTTTTTCAAAGTCTAGTGAACAGCTTTCTCGCGATAAGTTACTTCAAGTAACATTTTGTCGATGACCGTCCCACTAGTCGATGTTGGCAAAACGTGGTTTTCGCTCGGAATCAATTTGTTATTAAACCAAAAAAAAAAAATCAGCTTTTTAAACAAAGTGCGCTGTTTTAAGTTATCGCCTAAATATTAAGAATACACCATACAAATTTCAAGTATTTTTATAAAAAAACGGCTAAATAATCGTGAGTTGTGTTTTACAAAACATCGATTTTTGATCTGAAAATTTTCTACGTTTTTATTGCTTATCTTGAGTAATAATTATTAAATGAAAAAGTTTAATAAGAAAAATGTGTCGGCCGTTTCAAGCTGAATGCGAATGTATATATATTTTTTACGTTTCGGCCACTTTTTTTTATCGATAGATTTTCCCGGCTGGACAATACTTCTACGCGGTTTCGAGCGCTTGTCGAGTTGTTACATCCGTCATATCAAAAAAGGAACCTAAAATAATGAATCTTAAAAAAAATGACTGATTTTTATTTTTATTGTTTGATGTAATAATTATGCATTCGTTGTGCGATCAAAATTAGAAATTGTTAAATTAGTGCAATAATTAATAC
Organism: Belonocnema kinseyi; assembly: GCF_010883055.1. Taxonomy (NCBI): domain Eukaryota; kingdom Metazoa; phylum Arthropoda; class Insecta; order Hymenoptera; family Cynipidae; genus Belonocnema; species Belonocnema kinseyi. Next base: position 19,191,680 of record NC_046663.1, read on the forward strand.
AATAATTAATTTTTTACGAATATTTTTTTACAGATTTATCTGAACTAACGAATGCACCTAATAATCCACCTGCTGAAGAGGAAGTTGTCTTGCACATATACAATGTTCATTATTATCAAACTTATGCACCTGGACATAAAGAATATTTATTAGAAGCTCGCAAGGTCCGTGTGGTAACAGATAAGAGGTTTATCGAAGTAATGGGGGTAGAAGTAAATGGCCATTACTGTCCATTTGTGAGGCCCACACAAGAAAAGGATCCTACAAAGCCTCAGTTTGAAAGGATTGTATTACCAATAAAAAAACGTCAAATAACCACGAGGGTTCGGAGATTTACTAAGAATGATCCTAAGTTATACCACGAACTATGGTATGGAGTAAAAACATTTCTTGCTGAAGTGCATTCTGAAAATACATACGAGCATGTAGGGCAGCTAATTGAAGAAGAATTTGCGCGAAGCTCTAATGTGGCTCAAATCAGTTCTCCACATCACGTATCGGGCTCTAGTGAGAAAAACTAGTGTGGGCCCGATCAGGAACGTAACGATTTGGTTATGTTTAATGGAAATAAACATTCTTTAAAAGTGCTCCTTATCAAATGTCAATTGCCTAAGCACAATTGATTTATTTTGATTTTCTTGTGTGTCGTGATTCTGGTACAATTAGTTATTTGACATTTTTTTGCGTTATAACATAGGGGAATATTATTTTTATAGTATTTTCGCTTTTAAATGATTAGTATAATTCAATTATGTTCTATTATTAATACATCATTTACCTTCAAAAATACTACTACTGCCACTACGAAAACTCATATGTAATCCTCTGCTAAAACTTAATCCTATATTTTTCATGAATAAAAGATGTTAATTATTGAATTAGTACTTTCATCATTTTATTATAACTTTTCAATTTCTTTTTTCGTCTTAAAAATAAATAAGCGAAAAATAGAGAATGGGTGCTGGAAAGGTATGCAAAAGTTGAGTGATAGAAAGTGCAGAGTTAAAGTACTGACTCGAACTATGGTCAGGAGTACATAGTGAACAAGCAAGGATCCAGAAAATTTTTCGGTGGACGCTATTGTGAATTTTCTTTAAATAAAGTATTTAAATGAATAATTTGCATAATTTATTTTCTTACTTTAAAGTTGAACTAATTTATTAAATATTTACTTTTTTGTTAAAGATTCATGATATTAGACACAAATTCAACTGTTTGGTTAAAAATGAACTATATAATTTTAAGCAATTTTAAGCTAGAAACATTCATTTATACACCAAAATTTGTTCTGAAATCTTTTTAGATATTTTCTTCAGAACTTGTTCAAAAATTAATTTAAAAATTACCAGGAATATAATGCAAATTTTTTTATTTAAAAACTCGAATTTATCCTACAATTTTTCAAAAATTCTGCGAAATAGAAGAATGCATCAGAGTTTTGGATTTCAGTTATACATTTTGTTAATTCTTTCAAAATGTTTTTTAAATTAATTTTTCAAACAAAAAAATAATTTTTTCATTTTTCTGCGAATTTTGATGATATATATTTTCTTGAAATCTTTTAAAATACTTAGAAAGCTTTAAATTTTCTTTAAAAAATGTTCAATAATCTACAGTTTGTTTCCAAAATTAAATAAACATTTATTCTGGGTTAAATGAAAATAACGGCTTCTTTGTTGTTTGAAAATGGAGTTAAAAACTAATTTTTTAAACAAAAAATTTTAAAATTCCATTTTTGATTGCAAATTCATTTCTTGAAAGGTATGCGACAGTAGAGTGATAGAAAATCGGGAGTTAAAATACGGACTCGAAATATGGTCAGGAGTACATAGTGAACAAGGACGGATTTAAACAAATTTTCGGAGGAAGCGATTGTGAATTTTTTTCATCTAAACTAAAAAACTTGAAGAGATAATTTTAACTTGATTTATGTTTTTGAATTATAATGTTCACATTCATAAAAAATAGAAAAGCATATTCGTATTTGGGGCAAAGATTTTTCAATGTTGTCTTATGAAATTTGTAATTTTTTATAACAATTCATGTTCTTAGGTTAAAAATTAAACTCCTTGGTTGAAAGCTAAACTACTATATTAAAAATTGAATTTTTCGTTTAATATTTATGACATTATTTGAAAATTCAACTGCTTTGTTAAAAATTAACTATATAATTTTGAGCAATTTCAAGGTAGAAACATTAATTTTAAATAAAAATTGGTTCTCAAATCTTTTTCGATATTTTCCTAAAAGCTTGTTCAAAAAATCTCTTTTAAAATTACCAGGAATCTAATGTAAATTTTCTTATTTCAAACCTCGAATTTTTTTCTACAATTTTGTGAAATTTCTGAACGAATCAAAAATGCTTCAAAGTCTTCCAGATTCTATTTTAAAACTTCTGTTAATTTTTCAAAACGTTCCTTAAATTACCTTTTCATCAAAAATTAATTTGTAGTTTTTCTAGGAATTTTTATGGCATTTTTCTTAACATTTTCAAATGAAGCAGTTAATATACAGATTCCAACTATGGTCAGGAGTTCATAGTGAACAAGGATAGGTCCATAAATTTTTCGGAGGAGGCGATTGTGCATTTTTTTCAACCAAAGCATTTAAAAGGGTGTGGGAAGAGCTCCTATAATGTTTTAAAGAACTTTTCAAATTTTTTATTTAACCTTTTCAATTGTTCGGTTGAAAATTAAACTTCCCCGTAGAAAACTCGTCTTTTTGATTTTCAAAGTACACATTTTGATTGAAAATTAAATTATTTGTTCAAAAATCCATATTTTCATGTTGAAAATGCGACTATTTTTCAATAAATTTGATTTTCTGAATTGAAAATTAATGTTTTTCAATGCAAATGTAATATAATAATATGAACTGTTTATATATTTTTAAAAAATAATTCATAAATTTTCCAGGAATCAAATAAAAAGATGTTTATTTCAGATTTGAATTTTCCCTACAATTTTTTTAATTTGCATTGCAATATTTATTTTTTATTTCGAAGAATTTTTTTCAAGATCTTATAAAAATTCCAAGAATTGAAAAAAATATTTATGAATTTATATTTATATTTTTGAATATTTTAAAATAAAAATTAGAAGTTTTTAAAGAATTTAAAAAAGTTTTACGAGAACACAAAAAATGTTCCTAAGTTTTCCGTGAAAATGTGTAATGATTTTTTTATTTGATGCGATACATTTGAAAGGAAAACATTTGTTAGAAAACAAACATGAGCCCTGAGTAGACTTCTCGTATATTTTCTTTTAATCTCATTGTAATTTTAGAACATTATTGTAGTTAGGAGTTTTGTTTCTTCAAATTTTACGATGTAAATTTTTCTTGTATACCTCTAGACTTAACATATAGATTTAATGTCTTAGTCTAGCTTCACATTTAGGGATTTCTTCGACTTTAAAATTCTTTTGAATATTTAACTAAGGAATCTTTCTATTCGTTTATATTATTTTTCCGTCTCACTCTGAATTAAGTATTGTATGCGCATTTTAATACTTTTGTTTTTCCCTTCACTTCAAATTTTAATTACAAACTATGTTAAATTTTCTTTTTCCTAAAATTTTATTTTAATTTTCCGACACTCGTATTCCGTTCCGTAAACGGATTACAGAACCGAGCGACGCGCTCAACATTCGCAAAGGTAGGGATGGACGGGGCAGCCGCTACGCCCCTCCATCCACGACACGAGTGGCCGAGAGGACCGTGCCAATCGACGGCCGGACCGCCTCTCGCCCAGCGCAAATAAAAAGGATTGCGTACAGGCGAGAGTACGCACCCTCACTCCAGCAACCAGTCGGGTAACCTCAGTCCCCTGGAAGCTACCGGTTACTTTTGTACCATTTTTTTAAGTGAATACGAGTACTTTCGAATCAAAAGTAAATTCACAGGTATTCTTATTCCCAGTCACCTTACTCCTCAGTATCCTACAAACTCCTTTTCTTCCTCCAAGTCATGCTGACTCCACTACCATCTCTCTCTCTCACTTCTTCGCTTTCTCAAGGGGCCGGTAAGCTCCTGCAGCTCCGTCTTCCCCGAACTCTTTTCTCTCTCTCTCTCTTCTCTTCAGGGACCGGTAAGCTTGAAAAACAGCTCCGTCTTCCCCGACATCTTTCTCTTGAACTTCAGAAGCCAGTAAGCTTGAAAACAGCTCCATCTTCCCCGAAATATTTTCTGTCACTCTACTTCTTCAGGCACCAGTAAGCTCCTGCAGCTCCGTCTTCCCCGAAATCTGTTTCTCTCTCCCTCACTTCTAGGAGCCGGTGAGCTTGAAAAACAGCTCCGTCTTCCCCGATATCCTTATCCTGGAGGTCGGTAAGCTTGTAAACAGCCCCGACTACCTCGCAACCTTCTCCTTTCCTCTCACACCTGATCTTCCTAATCCTATGCCCGGACACGGGCAGAAACGCCTGAGTCTTTTTTTCATAACCAAATTTTTTTTTAATTATGAGCTTCCAAAATTGTCGAGTTTTGCTTTGAGTTTAGTTTGAATTTTTCGTGGAATTTTAAGAAAAATATATTATTGTCTTGAAATCTTTCAAAATCCTTCCAAAGTTTACAATTTTATTTTAATATCTTGAAAAATCTAATTTTTTTTTTAATTTCTTGAAGTATTTTCAAAATTTAACAAAATTTTAAATCATTTTTGAATCTCTTTTAAAATAATTTAGAGTTTCTTAAAATTTGTTTAATTCTATAAGAACCGGGAAAAATTCTCTTGAAATATTCCAAGTTCTTTTGCCACATATTTGGAAATCTTCAAATCTGATAATTAGTCTTTAAAAATAAAACCTGAATTAATTAAACATTTCCCAGAAACCTTCTTGTCATTTTTGTCATCTCTTTAAAAGTGTGGAAAAGTTTAAATGATCATAATGTAATGGCATAATGTTAAGCACAGAATTATTTTCCAATATTAAAAAAAATATTTGAAATTGAAATTTGCTGTTCTACCAAATGAAGAAAGAATATATAAATTTGCTTATATAATATATTTTTTTAATATTCAATGATAATTAAAAATGAATCCTCAGATTGCTGGGAATATTGAAAATGATTTCTTGTTATAAAAAATTAATTTTAAGGGCACGTCTAAATTTTTTTTTTAATATATTAAAAGATTTTAAAAATTGTAAAACAAGAATTCTGAAGCTTTTAAAGCATTTTTTACTTTGCAGATTTTGTTTGCAATTTCAAGAAAAGTTTGAATCATTTCAAAAGATACTTAAGAGTTTTTAAAAAATTAAATATAAAATTTGAAGGAAATTCAAAACTTGTTGTCGAAAATTAACTTAAAAGAAACATCTAAAAAGATTTTTAAACATTCCAAAACATTTTAAACATTATAAAAATAAAAACTGGAAGATTTTAAATAAATCTTATAAATAATTTGAGTTTTAGAACATTAATTTTAAGAGATTACGTGATCTCCACCTGCGAAAGGTATTTACAGGTTATTGCTCAACAGTTGAAAAATTAAAAACTATTTTCACAATTCGTGTGTTTAACCTATCTTTATTATTTATGCAAATAATCTCAGTGTATATACTAAAAAAATGACATTTACTTTGATAAAAAAAACATATGAAATCACCCACCTGGCAATTTGAGACTTTCAAGACCGCGGTTATTTAACAAAATAAGGTTATAAAAAATTCCTTTAATTAAAATAAATAACAGAAAATTAGAAAGTTTATCAAAACCCAGCATGAAACAGAAATTAGCAAAAAAGAAAATTTGGTTAATTTTTGGTTGCACATTAATTTCAAATTCAGAAATAATAAAAATGTAACCATTCCATTTTTTTTTGTAAATTAATTTATTAACTGAAAATTTAACTGTTCCATTTTTTGCTAAAAATTTATATCTGTTAGTTGATAATTGATCTTTTTAGAAGAAAATAAATCTTTTTATTAAAAAATCAACTAATGGTTTAACAAGCATTCTAATTAAAAAATTGAAAAACAACTTATTGAAACACTTTTAATAAATTCTGTTTCTTCTTTTCTGTTTAAAAAAGATAGCCTTTTTTCTTCTATTGCTGCTTAATTCGAACTAAATTATATTATATAACATACTTGATCAAAAAAGACGAATTTTTAACACAGTTATTAAATTTGCACCAAGAAAAGATTTTTCAGTTCAAAATTTAAAAAAGTAAATATTTATTTTTAATGCACAACAAAAATTTTGAAATTTTGTTTGATCTCTTCAAGATTCTACAAATTCGTAAATAAATTTTTAACTGGCTCCTTCGATTCATCAGAATATTAACAGTGATTCTTTATTGTGCAAAATTAATTTTTAGGAAGGATCTGAAAAGATTTAAAATTATTTTGTTAAAAATAGAGCTTTTTTGTTTAACATTAATTTTGTATTAAAAATTCAGCTGGTTCTTTAAAAGTTGCAATAACTTTTTAAAAATTGACTTTTTGAATTGTAGATTCATCTCCTTGACTGAAAAATGAATTATTAAATATTTAGAAAATTAATCTTCCGTCATAAAAAATTAATTTTTGGGTTGAACTTTTTTGTTGAAAATTCATTTCTCACGCTGAAAATTAAACTATTTTCATTATTTTTTTAATTGATTATTAATGTTCCAACTGGCAATCTAACTTTTGAAAATTAAAAAAAAAAGTTTAATTTTAATCCGAAACAAATTTTAGGTTACCTCTTACCAAAAAATATGAGTTTTAAATAATAAGTAAATTTTCTATGAAAATACTTAAATTTTTAAATCAAAAAGACGATTTATCAACAAAACAGTTAAACTTTTAACCATACAGTTGAATTTTTAACCAAACAGTTGCATTTTTATCCAAGACTTTTAAAAAGAATTTCTTTATTTTTATCAAGCTGGAAGGTAGGAAATTTTGGACCCACTTTTCTTAGATTTGAAAAAAAACATTTTTTTAAATAATAAATTTTTATTAAATTGGATGAAGAAAGTTTTGTTTTTTAGATTTTCTAATCTGGAAGAGGTAATTTTTTTAGCATTTTTATTGAGTTAAAGAAGTTAAATTTTTATTTTAAATCTTTATCTTAATTAGAAAAGTTTTTTTTTTATTTTTAACATTGTATTTTTGAGTTTTAGGATTTTCATCAAGTTGTAAAAAAGGAAATTTTAGATTTAACTTTTTTCTGAATTGGGAAGGAACATTTCTTTAAATGTAAACTTTTTATTGAGTTAGAAGCAAGATAATTTTTTATTTAAAGTTTTTAAGAGCAAGCATGACCTTAACGAAATAGTTGAAGTTTCAACCAAAGAATTATATTTTCAACAAAAAAGATCAGTTCAAAACTTCTAAGGCTAAAAAGTTAATTGAATGTGTTAGAAAAAAGTCTGTAAAGGAATCAATACGACGATCCAGCAAAAGCATCGTGCACCCTGAGAACACGGAGTGATCCGAGAACTACCGCCTTCTACATTTTTCCCGCAAGTGTTTTAGCATGTTGTTGACGCGCAGGGATGCTTTTCGGGCTACTAACGAGTGAAAGCTTGGCACGTCCAAGAGGGCCGATGATAAGGACGATTAGTTTAACAGAATATTCTGGGTACATTCGTTGCAACTCCCTTATAAGGTCTCGATACCTCTCTTTCTTTTCATTCTCCTTGGCTATGATGTTTTTGTCAGCTGGTGCCGAAAATTCGATAACGAACATGGTTAGCTTCTCGAAGTCAAGAAGAACCATGTCAGGCCACGGGTGAGCAACAGAAACAATTGTCGAGAATATAAAGTTCCAGTATATGCGGCACTTCCCATTCTCGACAATTGACTCAATTTCCCTAGGATCTAGCTCTAGGGATTGTCGAACGATAGACTAAGGAAATGGGAATGTAATTTGGGTTAGACAAATGCGTCAAGGTTTAATTGAAGCGAGGAAAACTTAATGGCATCCCTGAAGATCCTGAACTCGTTGATAGAAGCGCCATACGACACCTTTGCGCCAGAGAGACTTATGCATACCTGCGCATGCCACAGAGCCGCATTCAGGATGTGACATCTATAAAGGATACTCTCCGAAGCAGATACAAACGTCTCATTCGGCAAATTTGGTCTTCTGAACTGTCGGCGAGGAACAAAGTATCTGCAACGAACATGCTTGCCGTCCCGGTAGTACTCTATTCATTTGGAGTAGTTCTATGGAAGAAGAACGAGTTTAGTTCCTAAAATTAAAATTAAAATTATTTCTTGAAAAAAATATCCTATTCCATCTTCACTCCATTGAGTGAAGATGGAGTAGGATCTTTTTTTCAAGGAATAATTTTAATTTTAATTTTAAAATATTATTTTCCATGTAGTCTTATTAAGACCTTAAGAATTTTCTGTTATTGAAGATTCTTAACTTGATCGATATTGTGTAGATTTTCTGCCTTGATGGTTTGCAGGGTTGATCTACTGTCGGTAAGGTACAATCTCTGATCATATAGCAGATAAATTAAATAATTTTAAAAGAGTTTAGATCCCTTGATATCGGGACAAGAAAGGTTATGCACATGAACAAAAGCATGCATCTTAAGTCTTCTGTTCCGCGACTGTACATCGCACGCTGTTAAGGTGGTCGCGGAATATTGAGTCTTGAATGTCTTCACAACAGGATTATTCTGGTTATAGCACATAGAGTCGCAAATGGAAGAGACCCTCTTCTTAAAATGGTCAAGAAGCACGAAGAAGTGGACAAAGGAGAGTTTCTGTACAAAGCAGCGGAGGAGGCTGCTGAAACAATCGGACTTAACTTCAGTGTTGGGGGTGAGCAAAATGCATCAAATCTTATCTATCTCGAATACTCAATCCGCAAAGTCCGGATTAAGAAAACACAAGGGAAAAACTTTCGTGAACAGCTCCTCGATAAGATGATGCACGGTATCTTCCACAGAAATGTGGAGGATCAGTCTATGTCGTTTGAGATAACGTTTGCTTTTCTTAAATCGGTTATTTCGAAGTTTGGTACGGAGGGTTTTATTTTGGCATGCCAAGACGGTGTCATTTCCACCTTAACATACCGTCGCCACATTTTGAGTCAAGACATTCCCGATGATAGCTGCAGGGCGTGCCATGCACACCTTGAGCATTTAGCTCACATACTATCTAGTTGTTCAACTCATGCGGCAATGACCTACTATACATCCAAAGGCACAATGCGGGACAATTGTTTTTGTTGCACACTCGAGGCCAGACATGGTTTATCTTGACTTCGAGAAGCGAACCATGTTCGTTATCGAATTTTCGGCACCAGCTGACAAAAACATCATAGCCAAGGAGAATGAAAAGAAAGAGAGGTATCGAGACCTTATAAGGGAGTTGCAACGAATGTACCCAGAATATTCTGTTAAACCAATCGTCCTTATCATCGGCCCTCTTGGACGTGCCAAGCTTTCACTCGTTAATAGCCCGAAAAGAATCCCTGCGCGTCAACAACATGCTAAAACACTTGCGGGAAAAATGCAGAAGGCGGTAGTTCTCGGATCACTCCGTGTTCTCAGGGTGCACGAAGCTTTTGCCGGATCGTCGTTTTACTGCGTTTCGCTGGGTGCGTGTGCAATTTTTTCAGATTCGCACCCGCTCCCGGTGAAATTTTGAACCAAAAGTGCAATTGTTACATTTTCAGTAAAAGAAATTCATTCCCGAATAAAAAAAATTCTTAGAAAAATAGTTAAATTTGCAACCAAAGTGCAAATTGTAAAGAAAAGATTGGAAAAATTACCAAGGCCTTGTATTTTTAACAAAAAAGCTTAGCTTCTTAACAAAAAGAGTAATTTTATACAAAAATGATAAATTATCACCCAAATAAATGAATTTTCAGCTTGAAAAGATTAATTTTAAACCAGCAGATCTACATTTTCAGTCAAAAGTAGAATAGTTAAATTTGCAATTAATAAAGAAATTTACAAAAAAATGGAATGGTTACATTTTTACTATTTTTCAGCTAAAAATTAATTTGCAACCAAAAATAGAACAAATTTTCTTATTGATTAATATTGGTAAAATTAAAAAAAAAATTTAAGAAATGGTATGATTCAATTCAAGATAAATATTTTTTTAGTGGTACTTACTTTTCGGTGATGGTTCCAAAGGAAGGTCAGCGGTGACAAAAATATTCGTCTCGTTAACAATATCACTTTTCTTTTCCAACTTCTTCACTTGCACACTTGAAGAATCTGTAAAAAATATTGTATATTAAATTTTTAACTATTTTTAATAAAACTGGATATTAACGCAATTTTTTTTAAGGGGTAAATTAAGTAGTACCAATCTCTTGGAAAATAATTAATTTCAATCCGAAAAAAAATTTACGAATATTTTACCTTCAGAAATGCATGAAAAATAATAAAATTTAAAAACTTTACGAGCAAATTTTTTAAAAACATTTTGCTCGAGCGCGGGTAACCAAGTTCCATATTTATAAATTCAAAATAATTTAACATTTTTAAGATCCTAATTCCAACTAAATTTTTTTCCCATCTGGATAACTGATAGGTTGGTCTAAAAAAAGGCTTAATTTTTTTCTAAAATAATGCCTTTACAAATTTTTACTTTTATTAACATTGAGCAAAGTAAAAATTGATAAATTTAAATAAAATAGGCATGTTTTTAGGCTTGCGCGACCCTCTTGGTGATTACAATTTTTTTTGTGATACATGCTTATGCTCATGTAGATAAATTTTGGAAACATTGTTATCATTTTAACATAAATTCAAACGATTTTTAACATTTTTGAAAATCACGGAAATTTTTTTATTTTGGCTCATACCGAATGTACACGTTACCAAAAAATTTTAATTTAAGAAAGTTTTTGGAATAACTCAAATCACAGAAATTTTTTAAATGTATTGTTTACAGTAAATGCAGATTTTTCAAATTCTTTTCTTACATTTAAAAACTTTTTAAATTGAATTTTTGGTAGGTTTTCAAAATTAAAAAAAAATTAAATAGAAAATAAACATTTGTTGCAAAGAATAGACTCTGTGCCCGACCACTTTGATGCATTTTATATTTTTATAAAAAATATATAAAGATTATTAACAAAGATGATAAATTGTCAAGCAATTATTTTTATTAACATTAATTACCTATTACCTTACTCTAATTGAAAATGGGACAAAAGTTTAACATTTTTGAAAAAACCACGACTATCTATACCCATTCTAAAAGAAAATTTCAAAAAACTATAATAAGTTGTTTAAACAATTTATCCTAATTTCCAATTATCAGTATAAGCTAATAGTATATTATAGTATAGTATTAGTATAATTAAAATCATAATTAACCCTACTGTGTCATTTAAAAACTCAGGCACCAATTTCTCTTCTTTTTTTCTTATGGGATATACGTATTAAATTTCATGGGTGTATATGTTTACTGACTGTACATCATTCATTAAGCATTATTGTTTTCATTTTTGAACAAACTAAATATAAACTCTCGGATTTGTCTTTAATCTTTAAATTTCTTTCGAGAATTCTGTTTTTTTAGGTAACTTGATAATACGAATTATAACTTGATCCAATTCTCAAACAAAAAACTCGGTCGTCTTGATTGTTTATGGGGAAATTCTTGTTAGTATATTATTTACAAATCGGTGAACATAAGCAGTTACACTTTTAGGTCTATTCAATGTTCAATGAATAAATAAATAATAATAAATCATCAAATCAAACAAAAATATTGTTCTGAATTGCTTCCGCTGTGAGAGTAATCAATTTAACTCTCTTTTGTCCTAGGATTTCATCATCACACTGAAGAATCAGTCACCGCATTCGATGAATCCTAAACTGTTCCGCATCTAATTCTCTTGATATGATGTCAGCTGAATTCTCTTGAGATTTAAAATAATCTTCATCTGACCAAAAATAGTCAGCATTAAGAGAAATTGTTAGTGCACCTTTGACTTTTTTGTGTAACTTGGAGAGTAAGATTGCACTTTGTAAATCTAGTTTAGGCAATGTGACCGATTCCAGTGGTCCAACTAGAGCTTTTGATCACAAAAATTGTATCACGAGTTATTCTGAATTGTCAATTGAGTTTGTTTATACACTAGCGCCACAAGCTGCTTTGGATGCATCGCAAAATCCGTGATTTTCAATGCGATTAGGATGAAGACATATTACTTGTTTTCGAACTTTAATGTTATTGATGCTAGCTAATTGCATTTTACATTCGGTGCAATTGATTTAAATTTCCTTTAGAAGCACTGCATCCCAATGAAACTTCATCTTCCATAATTGTTTAAAAAGAAGCTTAGGTTTGTTGATTGTTTTTGTTTGTTGATGATAGGTCCAATAAGTCCTAGTGAGTCAAATATTTCTGATACCACCGATAGCATTACTTTTTATTTTATTATTTGATTCACTTGTGATACTTCTGTTGTAACAGGGCTGTATCATTCAGCTATCCGTAATTGTCATAATATTTTTGTTTCTTCTACAAATTCCTGTTAGCTTATTTCTGATGTTTGCTCTTGTAGAATATTCTCTGGATTGGAATTTTATTTTCTTAGCTTGAAGCATCCAGATTGTAGAATCGAAGTTATACGGAGCTGAGGCTGTTACAAATTTGAGAGTATTGAGTTGATATTCTTTCACGGGTTTATATTTAAACGATCCCTATTTTACATTTTAATGTGTCCTTTGATGTTCCTGAATTTTGATTTCGTAATACATTTTTTAATGTCACCAGTTATTATAAATTGATGTATGCCTAAATCGAATTATGATATCAACTAAGTCTCTTTAAATCACAGGTCCTATAATCAGCAAATAATTCAGAGATTTTCCTGATAATGTTTTAAATGAAGCGTCTATTATTCCTTTAAATAATAATCTTTGGCAAGTTTCCTTTTCATTGAGTATAAATGCTCTAATGTTTTCTGCATCGATTCACCAAGCTTTAACGGATGTTGTCAAAATGTTATCTTTAGATAATAGATGACTTTTTTGATATTCTTCTATTTTCCAAAATCTTTATAATTTCTTATTGTCCATATCTCCGATTGTAGATATCTCCGACTAGTCCATATAAGTTCGTTTGATTTGGTTGTTTATTGACTGTTGGAAATGTTCCTTTTGTTAACCAACAGAGTGTTGTTTGGCGTGAGATGGTTTGATTTATCCCTGAACTTATTTGTTTTGGGTCAATGAATGCCAAAAAATTCCAGTGGCTGATAGAATGTTGATGTATCTTAGATTCACAAAATTAGGAGAACAAAGAATTTAAAACGAGATATGAATGTGTGAAGATTACAATAGAATTTTTTGATACCATACAAGGATTTGAAAATGTTTTAAGATAATAAAAAGAGTTAATTGATATTCCTAAGAAAATTTCAAATGATTTTTCATTTTGCAAAAATTAATTATAAGAGAATATTTGGAATAATTAAACAAATGTTGATAATTAAATAAAAATAAACTCACTATTCATTCAGAAAAATTCAAGTGAGTTTAAGAGTTATATATAGGGTTTGAAATGACTGAAAAATAATTTAAAACCTGCAAGGATTTTAATTTTATTTCTACATTTTTGAAAATTTTAAACAAAAAATTTGGAAAGTTTTTGAGCATTTCAAAAGGTTTCAAAAGGATAAAAAAATCATTAAGATTTTCGAAGAAAATTGAAAATGGTTTTTTATTCTGAATAATTATTTCTCAAAAGAATATTTTTTTAAATTTGAAAGGATTTTCTCAATTGTTAAAAAATAATCTGTGAGATGTAAAGGCATTTTTTACTTTGAATGATTTTTAGATAATTTTAGAAAAATGTTGAACACTTTTCATAAATATTTAGAAGTTTTTTAAAAATCCAAAAATAATTTGAACATTGAACATATTCCAAAAAGGTTAAAGCAAAATTTTAAGATCCCTACGAAAATTTTTAATAAGTTTTCAATGTTTAAAAATAGTTTTAAAAGAATATTTAAAAAGATTGCAATAAAAACACAGATTTTTATCAATGAATTACAATTGAAAAATTGTTAATTTTTGCGAAGCAGAATAAAATTAATTTCTATTTCATATAAAAAATTTCAGTTAAAAAAAATTATAAATCGTTCAAATTTCATTTAAAAATTTAGCTAAAAAATTTAAATTTCGCAACTTAACGGCATTGAAGTAAAATTTTTTCACTTGAAATGTGTCAGAAGCTTCAATTTTATATGCGTAAGTTATGGAGCGGTTTAATACAAAATGTCTCAAACGATAAAAATTAAAAATGGTTCCGACTATTTTAATTTGAATTTCAGTTCGTCTAACTTTAAATGAAAATATTTTTAGATTGAGAGTTTGAATGTTTCAATCACAATGACCGTCAAAAATTGTTGTGAACCAGGAAAATGCCAGGAAATGACCGACATTTTTTTCCTGAAATAAAACGGCCACCCTGGTATTAGTGCAAAAATTATGGCGAATTTTTATGTGTACAGTTTTGACTAGTCAACAATAATACGCGCGCTCCCTGCTCGCTGCGCACATGAACTGTGGAGAGCCGCCCGTGCGAAGCGACGAAGCAAAGGGTCGCACACTGAATGCACTTACTACACTGACTGCTCTCTTGATTCCCTTCATTAAATGCCCTGAAGAAACTTATACAAATATAGATAGGAATTTGCAACTTTGATAAATTACTAACTTTTAGTCTATAATTTTTTCGCTGATTATTTAAATTTATTAATCTGCTTAAAATTAAACCATTTCGAATTTTTTAACTGTGAAACATTTTTGTGAATCACAAAAGGACTGGGAATTTTTTTCCTCGATTAAAACGGCTACTCTGAAATTAGTTTTGTGTAGTGTTCAAGGTAACAAAAAATCATCCAACTTTTAAAATAATGATACATATTCCTGCTAAATACAGAAATTCGTTTTTCAACAAAGAAATATAACTTTTTTGGATTCGGCTAGATTGAAATTGCTTAAAATACTTTTTTGAATTTTGTTATGCGAGACTTATTTAATTTAAATTAGAGTTGCAAGCCATAATTCTATTTTTTACACACAATTTTCGTGTTCGATAATAGCAGTTTGAAAATAACTTTTAGGCAACAGATGTTCTAAATTCTAAAAAAGGTTAATCTAGTTGAATCCATCAAATTAATTTTTTCTTAATGAAAAACAATTTCCTTTATTAGGCAGAATTTTTTTTTATAATTTTCAATTTTATATTCTTACTTGCTATCTGAAATAGTTAATATCTTGTATAAAGTTTTTATGTTATTAACTGACAATGCAATGCTTTCAGACTTACTGTAGCGCACGTGTAAGTTTGCTATTTTCAATAATTTATTATAGATTTAAGTTTTTTAAAAAATTTTTAATTAAGATTTTCAGTCAATGAATTAAATTATCATAGAAAATTTCATTTCAACATGTTATTAATTATAGAAAGTTTAATGCGGATATTATTAGTATGTATATTTATAAAAACTTAATAAAATTAAGTTTTTCATTCAAAGAAATCATTAATTATAAAAAAATGTCTTGTACTACAAATGCTAAACATTTTCGCAAACACCCATATAGTTACATAATTATTTTTTATTATGTAAATAATGAAAAATAATCACATGTCAGCATAAAACAATGTTATAGGGTTTTAAAAACTGTTTAAAAATACAATTATTGCATTTTCTTGATCATTAAAAAAATGTTATGTATTTTGAAAGCAAAATATTTAAGGAAAAAAATTCAATAACATTTTTAAAGAGTTTATTAAGAATGCATTTTATTTTATGAAAGAGCAATTAAAAAATTGACAATCAAAAATTTTTCAAATAAAATAATTTAAAATGCAAGTAGTAAGCAAATATTTTTCATCATTCAGAAAAATAAAGTATTGAGCACTTTTTTAAATAGCGATCTAAACTAGCGATCAATTTTTTTCTACGTATTTTTAATTATTGTTCAGGAATTGTTATTTTAAATTAAAATCTGAGTTAAAAAGTATCAAAATTTCGCGTTTTATAGAGGTTTTTAAAATAAGAAAATATTTATTTGTCACTGAGGTTATTGAAGCGTTTTTCAACTCGAAAATTCTTAATTTTATAAACTTTAGATAGTTTCTAAGTGAATTACATTTTTAAAGAAAGAAGTATTAAGCCCTTTTTAAAATAAGTGAAGTTCAATTATTTTTTGCATATTTTAAATTGTTATTTTAGGAAAGCTATTCTATATTTAAATTTTAGTAAAAACGTATTATAAAAAAATTTGATAAATTGAAATCTCTTCGCTTTATGAAAATTTTTGTATAGCAGAACATTATTTTTTGTGATTGGTGTTATTGAAGAATTTTTATACTTGAAACTTTTCTTCATTATTCATTACCTTTGGGTCGTTTTTAAGCGTTTTAAATATTTAAAATAAACAAATATTGAGTCCCTTGTTAAATAAGTGAAACTTGATTTGCTTTTTCAGATATTTTAAATTATTGTTTAAGAAAAATTATTTTGTATTAAGTATTGCGTAAGGGAGTAAGCAATTTTGCACTTACATTTTTTTTATTGTTCATTAATTTCAGATATTTTATAACATTTTTAAATATATTAAGAAAAAAAAGTATCGAGCCTTTTTTGAAATAAGTAAAATTCAATTCTAAAATTTTCCTAATTTAAAAATGGTATATTAAAGTCTCTCAAAAATTTGCAAGTACCATCAGAAAGATGTTTTCTTGAAAGAAACATTGAGTTCAGCAACTTTTAGTTTGAAGATGGTTGATGTTCACCATACGGCTTGGTACGACGCTGCCTTGAAATGCTTAGCCGAGATTTTGTCATCGAAATCCAAGTGCTTCGTTAGAGAAGTGGTTAGAGCGCCCGGTTATGACACACTAGTTTAGGTAGTTTTAGTTAGGGTTCGAATTACATATTTTAATAATTTAAAAAATGAAGATTATATAACAATAATTTCGAAAACAATTTTTTTTCGTTGAGAAATAGTGTTCAGTTAGGGCACTAGTCTAAAAAAATATGTTATAGGTTTTTGGGGTCGCTGATTACGAACCTGGTGTCCGCTGACCTTTATCGCGTCAGGTTCAAGGTCATGGGAAGGTCAAATCGAGAGAAAACGCTGAAAAAAATATGTTATCGATTTGACTTTCAAATGACCTTCAAATGACCTTGAACCTAAAGCGATAGAGTTCAACGGATGCCAGATTCGTAAATAGCGACTCCAAAAACCTATAACGTATTTTTTTCGATTTTTTTACCGTTTTCTCTCGATTTGACCTTCCAATGACCTTGAACCTGACGCGATAAAAGTCAAA
>NC_046663.1:19209046-19231252 GCF_010883055.1 Belonocnema kinseyi
TCGGGATACTTATAAGATACTACCATGATTTTTTCAGATTTTTTGGTCCAAAAATAAATTAGGCCAAAAACCGGCCTTACCGACCCTCCCCCTTTGTTTTTGCTTCGGTTACCAAATGAGACACACTCTTATCTGACCTTTTATGAAAATGAAAAATACATTTATTTTGCTTGCAGCTAATTCCTAAAGGTTTGTTTGCTTGCACTGTTTCTAATAAGTGTCATCTATCTGATAAAAATTCGGTGAGCTCCTCTACGGTGTTTATCAAAATGTTCTTCCAAATTCTTTAGTGTTCGTAAATGGTTTGAAATATTATCCACACTAAAGGATGAAGTGAGCTGGCTGATTCCTTTTGTATAGGATCAATGCAAAAATAGCTTGAATATTTTGACGTATCATTAGCCTTTTATTTTCAAATCTCTTTTTTAGTTATTGAAAGGAAATTCATAATAATCGCTTGTTATTCCAATAAATTTATCACCTCTTTAGCAGGATCTAATAAAGCTGAATTAAAATAGTAAAATTTTTGATAAAAATGCTGCCATTTTTTGTAGCATCCGGCAGCGGTTCCTAAATTCAAAGAAGGTAATTTGACGATTCGATTTGAATTCAAATCCATGTGAGAATTATTCAAATTTAGAGGATTAACATGATTTAAATTGTCAATTAATGGTTGTCTTTGCTTTAATGTACCTATGATCTTGTTTTCCTTTGTTGCGACTCTGAAGTACGATTCTTCAAATTGCTGACCACCCGCTTTTTCTTCCGCTATCAATTATTCTGTTTCGTTTAATAAATAAATGTTTGATTAAATGTTTTCATATCTGTTAAAAACTTCTTGGACTTTTTTGAGTCAAAACGGAATTTTTTCAGCCACTTTAGGATTCGTGATTATATTATCTACAAAGGTTTGAAATTTAGTTGGATTCACTTTCCCTACTTCTCTCATTTTCTATAGTTCTTTTAATTTAAATCGTTTGAAAATATTCTAACACAAATCATGTGTACATTTTGTACTTTAGTTTAAATAAAGTTTTTATTTTTGAAATGGAATATACTCATTCTTCGCTTATTCTATAAATGACATTGTTTACAAAAATTGATAGATGGTGTCGATGCGATGCTTGTAGTTTCGCTCTGCGATGGTCGTTGAGCTGACACTTTAGAAACTAGCGATTTATCAGCTGGATTTCTTGTCAAAAAATGGATTTATTTTTGCTGAATTCAAACAAATTTACATGAAAGTTTGAGAAAATAAATTTGGACGGCCCTACTGTGCCAGACCTGTCATTTACAAACTCACGTACCAATTATAGTATGTATCATTCGGTACAACGTATCGTGAAGATTAGTTATAATTAAGTGCATCTCGATAAAAATAACTAATTATTTAAATCAGAAATAAACATGTATGTATTTTCCTCATTGCGCAAGAATTCTAAGTAAAAGGAGATTGCAGCTCATTCTTTGATAATTTGAGCACGTACGCTGTATTAGCAAAAGTCAGTAGGGAGGGAAATAAACGATATGGGAGATTTCGGTGCGTTGCCATTCAGAAGTCTTGAAACTGTGATAAAATGGTTTAATTATAGTGTCATTAAACAATTCTGTTATATTTAAAAAATTTGGTATTAATTCAAAATTGTTTGTAAAATAGTTTTTGGGGGATTTGTCTTCAGGGTCCAAAATAATTGCATTCAATTGGTTAGTAATTAAACTAAACGTTATGGTACACAATGGTGGCCCTCATGAATTGATTTTTTTGTTTTGAAAAAAATTATTTAATTACTTTTTAGGAATGTAGTTTACAAATTAGATTTTGAGCGTGTAATGAGAACTTTTTTGTTATCTTTGAATAATATTTCAGTTTATAAGTATTATAGTTTATTCTAGGTTAATATCTTAGTCGAAAATATTTTATTCGAAATGTTATATATAAAATGAGATGAATTATTTATTTTTTATTAAATATTATTTACGTAATATAATTACAATCTTCAAATTTATAAAAAAAATTAATATGTACAGAAACTGGTTTTATATTTTATTAGTGAGCTTTTTTGCATCTGATCTATCTCTGAAAAATGTTTTTTATTGTCACTACATTGAAAATTCGATTCCGGGCTTATGCCCTTTGGGAGTACCAGGTTTTGAATATTATTAAAAAATACAACTATCTCAAATTAAACCAGTAAGATTTGACCGCTTAATTTTGATAAATAATAAACATTTAACCGAAACAATTATTTAAATTTAATCATTATATATAAGTAATGAGCAGTTTATCTCTAACTTCATATAATAAGGATTAGGATTCCAGTTATGCTGGAACCTTAATTTTAGGATTGAATTTTAGTTAATCAAAATTTATTAGTGATAATAAAAAATTTGTTTAGATATTTTTTCCTTCTGTCATTTAAATTTAAGAAAACAAAATAAAAGAGAAAAAGAAGCTAATCCCCAAATTCCCTTTTTTCTTCTCTCTTCCGGTATGAAACTTTCGATTTTTGGAGAACGTGTAGATCTTGCTGAAAGTTAATAATTTTGGATTAGAATATCCAAACTGCTTGGTACCAAATTTCAATTTCTCAAAATTATATAATTTTGAGTTTTTTATAGAATTAAAAAAATAGAATGCTTAAAAAAATATTATTTTTTAATTCAGATATGAAAAATTTGACAGTCTGCAATTAGGAACCTAAATAGTTGACAAAAAAGTTGTTGATCCAGTGTTGATATTGATGTTTTTTTGTCTAAGATAATGATAAATTATAGTAGTGTTGTTGAACGAAATTGACACACTTCAGACAATTAAAATCTTATGTTATAGATCCTTCATCAAAAAATTCTACGTTTCGATAGTCAAAACGTTTTCCTCATCAGGAAACAATAGTTCTATATTGGCCAACTTATTATAATTATACAATTAGGAATGAACCCATCCTCTCAAATAAAACATTCTTGATTATCAATCTGTAAACAAATTTATTTTGATTTATTTACTTTTTAATATGTATATTATAATGAAATTATAGTTATAATTAGTACGGAATAAAAAAGTAAAATATATAATAAATTGATTGATTGTTAAGGTAGGTTATAAAAGTTCAATAATCATACCTAATAAAACTAAGGCATACTTGATAATTTCACAATTTTTCATCAATTTCGATAACAAGAAAAAGAGTCAAAACATTAGAAATGAAATTAATCAATCTGAAATAATGTTATATAAAGGACTATAATGCACAAGATCAGTGACAACATTAAGATATCTCTTCCCATTGTTCTTAATAAAGAACATTTCAGCTACCAATCTTTTAAATTTATTAGGC
The DNA here is from genome assembly GCF_010883055.1 of Belonocnema kinseyi. Lineage (NCBI taxonomy): Eukaryota > Metazoa > Arthropoda > Insecta > Hymenoptera > Cynipidae > Belonocnema > Belonocnema kinseyi. The sequence goes on from NC_046663.1 coordinate 19,212,382, forward strand.
TCATGATGTAGAACTTTGACATGTCTCCAGTCAATCTCATGACCGGTCTGAACTTGATGTATGGCTATCACTTTATGGTTTTTTGGACTCTGTCTAAAGTTATCATAATGTTCTTTAATTCTAGTACAAAGTAATCTACCAGTTTGGCCTATATAATAAATTTCACATTCTAAACAATCAATTTTATATACTATATACATTAGTCAAATTAAAAGTTTCTAAAACATCTTCACGTAATTTTATCAATTTGTTAAATTTGGAATCAACTCTAAAAATTGTTTTAATATTAAAGTCTTTTAAAATTCTTTTTACTTCAAACGATAACCTACCATTGATAGGTATAGGAATATTAATTTTCGTCTCAATATTATGAACTGGAAACAAGTTTAACTGTTCTGTATTGTGTTCTTTTAAAGTTTTTCATTTATATTTAATGTGTATATGAACAAATTTCATAGGATAATTATTAAAAAACAAAATGTTTTTAATGAAATGAATATTAGTATTGTGGAAAGACTCGTGTGATGATTTGAACATTGTGTTAACAAGATTTTTAATAGTATCTATTTTGTCTCACACGGATGTTTTTACAATACTAACATTTACTTTATTTAAAAACATTTTATTTTTTATTAATTATCCTATGAAATTTGTTCATGCAGATATTGAAGATAAATTAAAGACATTGAAAAAACACAATACAGTACAGTAGTAGTGGAAGCTTCTAATGTGTCCCCAAAGGGTTTACATTTTTCTTACACCTTCTCTATTCCTTTACACACCCTCCACACACTTACTTGGTGGTGGAAGGGGGACCTACAGTTTAAGGTGGGTTCCGAACCACCACAATACAGTACAGTTAAACTTGTTATAAAGGATCTATAACATAAGATCTTAATTGTCTGAAGTATTTCAATTTCTTTCAACAACAATACTACAGCACTATTTTTTTAAATCACATTTAATAAACGTTCACAAAAAACCCACCAACCTTTCGGCTTTCACTTTTGACTTTTTGAAAAATTCGATTTTATTGTCTTGAGAAGAATGTTTTGGATGAAAACTGGAATCTTGGCAAACTTTTTGTAAATGTTTTTTTAATTATGATTTAAGAGTGAGAGAAATAGAAAAAAGGGATTTCGGGGTGTCCTTTTGTCCTTTACTTTTTGTTTAAAACAAAAAAATACCAACTTTTTGGTGTTTACAAACGAAGTTGTTTCCTTTTCTTAAATAAACCCAAAACACGTCTTGTGTTTGAGTTTGTGACTGCAGAATATTAATTGTTCGTGAAAATTTTATCAAAATTACTTCTAAATATATTTCAAACTTACTTGGAATTAGTTTGAAACGTGAACTGAAGAAATTAATTAAATATTTAGAAATGCAATTTTGAGTTTGAAGTAAAATATAACATATGAATCATTTATATTTTTATATGGTCCTTTTTTATCTTCTAAACTGATTAATTGGTTATTAGTTGATTACTAAATCCAAAAAACAGAAAGGAAAGTGCAAATTGAGAAAAAATTATATGAAAAATAAAAATTATTTAAATGATCCAATGCAAATCATTTATTTAATAATTTTTATGTCATTGATTGGTCAATTTTTAGTAGATGATTAATTTTGTTTACAATATTAAATTACATGAAAATTGAAATTAAATATTCTGTAACTAAGAAAATAAATTTATTATTTATTTTGAGTTTATGTTATTTAATATAAGATATGATATGTATAATAAAAGTTTATCTATATTTTAAATGTTTCCTATTCCAATTTCATAATTTAAAAAATGCTTTAATGTATTGAGATAATTATCTGAATTCAATCTGCAAAATTATATGTCAATATGTTTTAAGTTTTTATGGAATTATTTTAAAAGATTAATAATACATTAAGTTTCTGTCAAAATATAGGGTAAAAATTATTTTCATGTTACAATGAAAATAATTTATTACTGCTTTTTGAATTATTAACTGATTAAATAACTATTGACTGGTTGATTTTTATTCAAAAAACTGAAGATAAACTTTTTTCCATTGAGTCACATAAATTGATTATTAACGTTATGTAAATAAATATTCGCTATTATTTCTACAACAAAATTAACTTTTTGTTCAAAATATCTCTATTAAAATAATTTTTTCTAATAATTTTGATGTTGCTTAATTAATATTATTAATCGATTCTGCTAAAATTTATATTTTCTAGCATTAGTTCAAAGCATATAATTAATCAAATCAAATACTTTTTTGTTTTGAGATGACCGGATATTGATTAAATGATTTTGTGAAAACCTAAATTTTCTAAAATCATTTCAAAAGAACAAGAAATATTCCCAATTTGAAGATCAAATAGAAAAAATACATAAATTAAAAAATAATATGACTTTTTCAATAAAAATAATTGCTTAAGGCCTTTTGTGTTGTGAACTATTTAATTAATTTTTAGCTGATTAATTTTTACAAAAATATTGAATCACATAAAGATTCAAATTAAGATGTTGTAATAAAATAAAATAAATAATATAATTCACTTTCAGATTATGCAATTCAATATTAGCTATTACTTTTATAATAAAAGTTTATTTTTTCTTTAGAATGCCTCTGTTACAATTATATAAATTTCCTGCTGTTTGTGAAGTGAAAATAAGTATCTAAATTCAATTTGCAAAATTATGAGTAAATAACATTAATTTTTTTCAAATTAGTTTTAAAGGTTAATAATAAATTAAACATACAAAAATGCCGTTTCAAATTAAGAGTAAATATAATTTAAAAATTATTAAAATGATTAGCTAAATAATTTTTGGAAATATTAAATGAAATAAAGATTAAAATTTAGTTTCTTAAAAATTGTTTAAAGAAATTGGTTATTCATTTGAATGTTATCTAATGGAATATTGGATATAATTTGCATAATAAAAGCTTGTTTATATTAAAACGTCCCTTTTTCATTTACATAATTTTTCAAATGGTTCTGATGTTGTAAAATGGGTATTCGCATTAAATTTGTTAATTTATACGTTAATGTGTATTATTTTTTTTAAATCAGTATAAAGGTTACTAATTAATGAAATTTTAAGATATGAAAGTAAAAATAAAAAAAGTAGAATAAAAATGATTTCCATGACTAAAAGAAAATGATGGTTAAATGTTTTTTACGTTATGAATACACTAATTAATTAATTAATTAATTATAAGCTGATTAAATGAATTTATCCAAATATCAATTTACAAACATTATGTTTTTTCACAATATTAAATTAACATATCGTGTTAATTTGTTAAACTTTATTTGTTAAAAAATTTTAACAAACAAATAGTTATTCGAAAATTGGGTAAATGATAAAAACGAATACGAAAATAAGTGCACGCACATAGTAGTCTAGTTGTGATTAAAAAACGACAGGAAGAGAAACAAAGGAATTTGTCTTCTTTTTTTTTCATTTTTACAAAAAATAAAAAACTGTCAAATTTTAAATGTTTATCATTGACTTGCTTAACATTTTTTGTTTGCTTGCTTGTATTGTTAGGAAAAAAAGTTAAATGAATACCGAAACTTTGGCAGATTTGTTGTCAATGTTTTTAATTGTGACTAAAAAACAAGAGGAAAAGAAAAAATAGATTGGGGTTCGCCTTCCTTTCTTTCCACTTTTCCAAAAACAAAAAATTACCAACTTTTCGGTGTTTATTTTTGATTTGTTAAAAAATTTTCTTTTATCGTCTAAAAAAGAATTTTTTAGATAAAAACTGAAATTTTGCAAGATTTTGTGTAAACTTTTGAAAATTATGATTAAAATATGAGGGAAATAGAAAAAAATACTTGGTGTTTATCTTTTTTTATTTATTCTTTTTCAAAAACAAAAAACTACCAATATTTTGGGGTTCATTTTTGACTTGCTTAAAAATTGTTTTTTTTTCGTATTTTCTCAAAAGGAAAGTTGAATGAATACCGAAACGTTGACAGATTTGTTGTCAATGTTTTTAATTATAATTAAAAAACGAAATGGAGAAAAAATACGAAATTTGGGTTCTGCCTTATTTTCTTTCCTCTTTCTCAGAAATAAAAACTACTAACGTTTTAATGTTCATTTTCGATTTGCTTAAAAATTCGTTTGTTTTGTATTGTATCAAAAATAAAATTAAATGAGTGTCGAAAAATTGGCAGATTCTTTATAAAAATTTGTGATTGTGATTAAAAATAAAAACGAGTAAAAAATAGAAGGAAGGGGATTTTGGGGTATCCTTCTCTTCTCTATTTTTTTTATTACATTTTTTTTAAATCACAAATAATTAACTAATGTTTCGGGTATCACTTTTAACATTCTGAACAATTTGTTTTTTTTTGTCTGTAAAAGGATGTCTAATGAACACCTGAACGTTGGAAGATTTTGTTTCTAAATATTTTTTTATTGTAAATAAAAAAATGAGCAAAAAATTGAATAAAGGGAATTTGGGGGCTGTTCGCTTTTATTTGTCTTTTGCTATTTTAGTGTTTTTTTAAATCAAAATATTTTTTTAAAAAATATCTACCAATGTTTCAGAGTATTTTTGTCTTGCTGAAAATTTGATTTCTTCTGTGCAAAAAAAAAGACAATAATTTTATGGCCATCAGAAAAAAAGCCACAGAAAATATCAATAAAAAAACTTTTACAAAAAATGAAACGTTTCGGCTTTCATTTTCGGATTGTTAAAAAAATTTTGATTTAGTGCCTGGAAATGGGTGATTTTGTTCATTGCCGAAGCATTGGTAGATTTTTTTGGTCAGTGAAAAAAAAAACAAGAGAAAAATATAAGGAAGCGGATTTTGAGTTTCCTTTCTTTTCTTTTGTCTTTTACAATTTCAGCGTTTTTTTAAATCAAAATAATGAAAAAAAATTTTTTTTATATTTTTACCAATGTTTCAATATTCCTTCTTCATTAAAAATAAAAAATATACCAACGTCTCGGTCTCCATATTCTACTGGTTGAAATATTGATTTTTATTTCCCGGAAAAGGGTGTCGAATGAAAACCAAAATATTGGAAGCTAAAAAAAAATTTATTATGGTTTCAAAAAAAGAGAGAAATAGAAGGAAAGATATGTGGGGATTATTGTTTCTTTCCGCTTCTTCTATGTGAGTGTTAGAGCTTTAAAAAGATCTCAAGTTTTAATTTATTTCGAGTTTAGTTTTCTAAATTTTAATGAAAAACTTTTACTTACTCAGAGATTTTCCTGAATAACAAATCCTTTTATTTCGCGGCTGGAATAAAAATTCTAACGACTTTCTTTCGGTTTCCTGACACAAACGAGGCCATTGCTTGTGCAAGGGTGTAATATTGGTATGAACCATTATTTTGTAAGTACGACTAACGTCTTCTTTGACGACCGTCCGTTCACTGAACACATTTGATATGATGAAATGCGTGGGATTTTCGAAAGAGTTTTAAAGAATTGTGATAATGAGCGTATACACTCAGAAGTCTTTGATAAGGAGTCGCCGATGTACGGCAATTCGCACGCGAATCTGACTGCATATTATCTATTTAGGTCTAACGCTCACTTCGTAGGAAGTTATCAAGGTACTTATTTGACAATTTATACACAATAAAGACCACATTTATTTTTCCAGTGTTTTGTGCTTTTTTTTCGAACACTAGTGAGCTACAAGCAAGCGGTAAAAAATGTAAATTTTAGGACTTAGAGCCACTAGTGAACTACTAGGTAGTGTTATTAAATGTAAATTTGGGGCTTTAGTGAACTGGTGAACTACTAGGGAGTGCAGTGAAATGTGATTTTTGGACACAATGGCACTAGTTAACTACTAGGGAATAATAGACAGGACAATTCGGGAATCAGAGATACTAGTGAACAACTGAGGAGCACTAAAAAATGTAATTTTTTTACTTTGTGGCAATAGCGAACTACTAGGAGGAGCTAGAAAACGTGAATTTTTTTATAAGCACTAGTGACTTACTAGGGAGTGTTATAAAATAGAAACTTTCGGCTTAGAGACACTAGTTAAATCCCAGAGAGCAGTAGGGAATTCGATGTTTTGAAGTTAAGGGCACTAGTGACCTACTAGGGTATATTGTGAAATGTGAACTTTTGACTTAGGGACACTAGTCAGCTACTAGGTAGCGGTATAAAGTCTAATTTTATTATGCAAGGGCACTAATAAACTACTAGCTAGTGTTATAAAATGTGAATTTTTGATTTGAGGACACTGGTGAACTACTGAGAAACGGTAGTAATTGTAAATTTTTGGACTTAGAGGCATTAGTGAACTACTAGGGGGCGCTAGATTATTTGCTTTTTGAGACGCAGGGGCAATAGTTAACTGCTAGGGGTTGTTATACAATGTGAATTTTGGACTTAGCGGTACTAGTGAAATATTATGAAATGATATGTAAGGCTAATTTGGGACTAATAAAGACTTTCGAACTACTAGGGAGGGCAAGAGAATGTAAATGTTTGGATTTAGGGGCACTAATAAACTACTAGGAAATGTCAGAAAAAGTAAAATTCGGACTTAAGTGCACTAGTAAACTACTATGGAGCGCTGTGAAATGTGATTTTCGGACATGATAGTACTAGTGAAGTTATAGGGAATAATAGGCAGGGCAATTCCGTGAATTAGGGACACTAGCAAATTACTAGGGAGAACTAGAAAGTGTGATTTTTTAAAATTTTGTGGCAGTATCGAACTACTAGGTAGAGCTAGAAAATATGAATTCTTGTATTTATAAGCACTAGTGAGTTACTAGGAAGTGTTACAAAAAGTACATTTTTGGCTTGGAGACACTAGTAAAATCTTAGAGAGCGCTAAGAAATCGATTTTTTGGACTTAGGGGTACCATTAGCGCATTAGAGTATGTTATAAAAGGTGAATGTTTGACTTAAATACACTATTAAACTACTAGGGAGCGGGATAAAATGTAATTTTAGGGCGAAAGGACAGAATTGCAGTACTAGGAAACACTATAAAATGTGATTTTTGGACGTAGCGGCACTAGTGGACTACTAGGGGGTGTTATAAAATGTAAATTTTGACTGAGGTGCACTAGTGACACTAGCGAACTACTAGGGAGTACTATTATATTTTATTTTAGGACGTAAGGAGACTATTGAACTACTAGGGAGCGGTATTAAATATAATTTCAGAACGGAAAGACACAAGTAAACTACTAAGGAGCGCTATAAAATGTGATTTTAGGACGTAGGGGCACTAGTGAACTACTAGTGCGTGTTAAAAATGTACGTTTTTGACTTAGATACACTAGTGACCTACTAGGTAGCACAAGAAGTGATGAATCTTTGAACTTAAGGCACTAGTGAACTACTACGGTATGTAATAAAGTGTGAATTTCAGACTTAGGGACACTAGTCAACTACTAGGGAGCGATATAAAAGTGTTATTTTAGAACGCATCCACAATAGTGAACTACTAGGGAGGGTATGTAATTAAAATTTTTGACTGAGAGGCACTAATGAACTACTAGACAGAGCAAGGAAAGCTAAATATGTGAATTAAGGGCACTAGTCAACTATTACGGAGTGTACTAGTAGATTATTAGGAAGCTCTAAATAAAGTGAATTTTTGGACCTGGGGACACTAGTTAACTACTAGAGAGCGTTTAAAAATGTAAAAATTTGGAATTAGGGGCACTAGCAAGCTACTAGGAAACGATAGAGAACGTAAATTTTTGGACTAAGGGGCACTAGTGAACTACTAGAAGCGATAAAAATGTAAATGTATGGATATAGAGGCGTTAGTGAATTACTAGGGAAGGGTCAAAAAAGCAATTTTGTTGACTAAGGGGCACTAATGAAATAATAGGAGCGCTAGAAAATGTGATTCTTTACTCGGGCACTAGTGAACTACTAGAAAGCACTAGAAAATGTGATTTTTTGGACTTAGGGGCACTAGTGAACTCCTAGGCAGTGCTATAAAATTTGATTTTTTTATTTAGAGATACTAGGGAACTACTAGGGTCTGTTACTTTTTACTCAGACTCACAAGTAAACTACTAGGGTATGCCTGAAATAGCTATAAAGCGAGAATTTTGATACTTAGGGGCAAAAGTGAATTACTGATCTACTAGGGAGTAGTACTGCATTTCAATACGAGAACGTCAAATTTTGTAATCAGTCTCTTTCATTTTTGAAACATATCTTAAAACCAACTTTTCGTGCATTCATTCATAACCAATTATTATATCGTCTCGTATCTAAATTCCATTTAAATTCGACAGATAATATCGGAAAAATCAGAAATGGTATAATAAAAGTTCTTTTGAAAAAACTAATAAAGAAACTTGATTCTACTTTCAATAATTAATTAGTTAAATCAATCAATAATTAATTCCTTACGAAGGCCTCTATTTTATACCAATTCTCTTGAAATATATCAATCTTTTACTCACCCAAAAATTTAAAAAAATCTAGTTCTGAACTACTTCAAACCTCATAAAATTCCTGAATATCTTTTAATCTGACTCGAATTATTCCTAAAATTTTGAAAAATATTCAAATATTTTTGAAAAATTGCTTTAGCACTTTTCCGATTTTTTCGACATTTTTGGATATCTTTTGAAATATTTGTAACTTTTTTTAAAAAAATTTCTTCCAAAATTAAATAAAAAAAAAGAATGTTCAAATTGTTAAACGAATCTTAAAAAATTTTTTTGTTTTGCTTTAAACCTTTCACAATTTCTAAAATGCTTAGAGATTTTGTTTCGAAATCTTAAAATAAATTTTTGAAAATAAATATCATTAAAAAAAATCCGAAGCCTATTGTCTAAATGTTGTCTGAAATCTAAATTTTGTTTTAAAAAAATGTATTCCTTTTTAAATTATAAATTAGGTTTCAAATTTTTTCAAAACTTTCTAATGATATCTTGTAAACTGATTCGAATTATTTTCACAATTTTTTTAAATACTGCAAATTAAAAAAAATGCCTATAAATTTTTAGAATTATTCGGAAATTTTTTTAAACTTTTAAAATGTTAAAAAAAATTGTAAACAGTCTTTGTACTTAATTATTAATTCGGTTTATTTTTTTTTTAAACATTTTAAAATTCGCAAAATACTTCTAAATATTCTTTTTGAAATTTTTTCGAATCTAGATTTTGCTGTATATTTTTTCAAATTTCTACAAATTTAGAATTATTTTTTATAGTTTCTAAAACTGCTAACTATTTTTTAAACTTACTTGAATTTTTCATAACATTTTTTTATTGCTGCAAAATTGAAAAAATTGTAATCTTTATTTTATAAATTTTGAAAAATTCTTTAAAACCTTGCCTTGCAGTCTTCCAGAAACTTTTTCACTAATTTATGAAATAATTTCAAATATTTCAATAAACTCTAAATTAATTTATCATACAAAAATACAAATTTTCCTAAGGATCTTAAGAAAATTGGTCTTTTCTCTTCAAAATGTCGAAATTTCAAAATTATTTATTCGAATCATTTAACAATCTGAATTTTGTTTAACATTTTTTGAAATACTGAGTATTCACTTTAATTGCTTGAAAAAAATTTGTATCACTTTGGATTTTTTTCATTTTTGTTTTCATTCGAGTCAGTTTAGAAGGTATTGGATGTTTCACTAGGTATAAGAGAATAAAAATATTTCAAAACTTTACAAGCTTTTCAAAAATTAAAAAATATATATTTTGAATTTTGTGCATAATTTCTAGACTTCCTACATACCCTTTTAAGAGGCTCGAAATTTTTTCCTAATATTTTTCTTAAATCCTATGGAATCAAATAAAATAAAAATTTCTAATTTTCTCAATCTGATTTAATTTCGGAATAAGGTATTTAAGAACTTTTGATATATGATTAGTCCTTTTAAAATTTTCATTTAGTATCGAAAAAAGATAAGAATATTTTTTTTTCTGCATTTCTTACATTTTAGACTTAATTTCAAACGTTTCTGACAAGGATTTTTGGCCCTTGTTTACTGTTCCTCTGTAACTTCTACTTCTTTTTCTTTTTCTTTTTCTACTTCTTTTTTTTCTTCTTTTTCTACTTCTTTTCCTTCTTCTTTTTCTACTTCTTTTTCTTCTTCTTTTTGTAATTCTTTTTCTTCTTCTTTTTCTTCTTCGACATCAGGTGCCTTTTTTTCGACCAGCTCTTGGACCTTATTTTCCTGTCCACCCTTTTTCTTCTTTTGCCCTTTTTGTTGTTTCTTTAGATTTTTCGCAATTTCTTCCATTTCCTCTCTCGTCAGTGTCAAACCTACAGTAAATAATGAAGTAGAAAAAACTTAGTCAAGATAGGCACTTTGCGCCTGCTTTCCTACTCCACACTTTAAACTTCGCGTGCCCCCTCCTTTCCCCCCTCACTTCCCCTAGTTCCATCCATTTACTTCCCATACTTCTACTCATATAATATTTTCCCACTTCTCCTGCTCCGCCCAAACTCATTTTCGGTGACTTCCCACACCTCCACACCCCTCATTTTCCTCTCTTGAATTTCCCTTATTTCTCCTACTACAATTCGCTTAATTCCATCTTACTTCATAGATCGCCATTTCCTCTATTTACTTCTTTCTAATTTCCCTTACCTTTCATTAATTAATTTTTCCTCTCTTCCCTTACCCTGAATTACTGTAATTACGCTCCCCTCTTTCCCTATATACCCCCTTTCTTCATTTCTCCCAATTTATCCACCATTAGTTCCTTTTACTTCCCATGCTTCACTCTCCCACTAAAAATCACTTCTTTACTTCCGCTCCCTATATTTTCCCGCACTTCCACTACTCCCATATCTCATTTAACCCCACTTTCTCTCACTTACAAACTTTGCATTTACCTTCACTTGCCATACTTCAAATCTATTCACTTCCTCTACTTCTACTTCCTCCATTTCCCATATATTTACTACCCCTTGTTCTACCTTACCCTCTATAGCTCCCACCCCTCTCTTCACCACCTTCCACTTTCACACACTTTCCCTACTTCACCTTTCATACTTTGTCCGCACTTAAACTACTATCTAGTCCTAATTCATCATTACTTTCCCTTATTTCCACACCTTTTATTTCCCTTCACTTCCCCTAAATCCGCACAACTAACTTTTCTAATTCCCCTTCCCTCATTTACCCTAATTGCCCCACTCTTCTCCACCCCTAACTTCCTCTGACGTACCGTAGTTCTCTTAAATTTCTTCAGCACTCCTCATTTTCCCTCACTTCCTCTACTTTCCCTCTTATCATTTTGCCTATTTACACTATTTATTACCTACTCCTTATTTCCCATAGTTTCCCCTTATTTACAGACCTTTCATTTCCCTTCACTTTCCCTACATTCCCACTAATCATTTCCCTTACTTTCACTCCACTCATTTCCCCTCTCCTCACTACTTCTTATTTTCCCTCACTTCCCTTTCAACATTTTTTCTAATATTCCCTTTCAAGGTTTCCTCTAATATTCTGTTACCTCCCCTCCTGGGAAAGAAATAGGACGGACATAAGACTAAAAATATAAGGGTATCTTCCCAGCGCTACTAAGCTCTAAAAATTTTCAGAAAAAAATAATACATTTTAATAAAATTTTGTAATATTTATATACAATTGAATACGTATGATTAAATTACCAGCTAAATCAACAACGCTATCAAAAGAACAAATAGAATCGCATTTAACAGCCTGGCTTGGTTTTTTCTGCATCCTTCTTGATTTTCCCATCGTACCTGAAATTTCTGAAAATGTTATTTGCAGCAAAATTTTTTTTTCCAGAGGAACAATTCTATTTTTTTAATCTGTCTACACCCGAATTTTTAAAATTAAACGTGAATTTGAAATGGTAAAAACTCAGTTTAAAAAAAAAGAAGTACTTGTTATTAACTTTTTCTAAATTATAGTTTAAGGTGTAATTGTCATCTGATAATTTTAAATTTCGAAACCTCCAGTCCTCTTTTATTGTGCCCGGGAGATGCCCGAAAAAATCGAAATAGCTAGTTCATATCGAGTTTATGCTAATGACGGTATTTTTAAAAGATACTTCTTTTATTAACTAAGGGACAATTTTTCAAGTATTATACAGTAAGCAAAAACTCAGCTGCAAAAACTATTGTTAAGATAATCATTTTATATATATTTTTAACATTTGAAAAATCTCTCTTTTCACATAAGATATGATTAATAATATAAGTTCAATGCTTCAAACTATAGAAAACTTTTTTGAGAAATCTGATTGTTCGTACGACAACTACCTAAATTAACGTTAAAAATGGTATTTAAAAAAAAATTATATTCGGAAATTATTTAAAACATTCTTATTTTTCTAAATAATTTTTCTCCTCTTAATCTTAAAGTTTTACTATTTTCTTAAATCAATAATAAAGTTATTTCATGTTTAGATTGATAGTTTTTGTGAAAAACAATTTGAAATTATTTAAATAAGTATATTTATACTTCATAGTATATAATAATATGTTTATTTATTTAAATTTATATAAGTATTTTAGGATCTCAGCAATTATACCGTATTTGATTCTTGTCATTAAATCAAGACAACTTCCACTGTTCATGGTTTGATGAAAAAAAGTTATAAATATATTTTTTTTAATAAGCAAACCTAAAAAATTAAATTTCAAATGTATAAGTTAGGTCCACCCTGATCTACCACTCTAAATTTAAATCAGAAATATCTAAATAATTTTCAGTCTATTTTGACTATTTAAAATAATTTGGATTCAATGACTTAAAAATCAGTCAAAAATGACTATTCACATTAGCCAATTTGACTCACTAAAGAAAAAATAGTTATTGTTAATTGAATATGTAGTTTTTACTGCTGAATGCAGTAATTTTAAATGATTCAAACTGTTATTTTCAATGATGAATTAGTCAATCTGAAAGGTGTAATCAATAACTTTCACTAATCAAGTTAGTCATTTTGAATGATTTTAACTTTAACTTTCAATATTTAAATAATTAATTCTGAATGTTCTGATGAGAAATCCCCATTGACGGACAATCAGTCACTTCTATTGACGAACGTCAGTCAATTTTATTAATTAAAAAGTTATTTCCAAAGACTTATTCATTCAGAAAGTTTGACTTATTATTCTGCTAAAATGACTTGTTTATCAGTAGAAAAATGACAGTGTTTAAATATTTCTGAATGGTCTGATCAGACACTGCCATTGACTGAAAATCAGTGACTACGATTGACTGAAAATCAATCACTTCCATTTACTCAAAATCAGTCACTATCATTATCTTAAAATCAGTCACTTCCGTTGACTGAAAATCTGTCAATTCTGTTGACTGAAAATCAGTAACCTTGGTTGACTGTAAATCAGTCACTATCATGATCTGAAAATCAGTCATTTTCATTGACTGAAAAAGCAGTCACATTTATTGACTGGAAATCAAACACTTTTATTTAAAAAGATTCATTTAAATTAAAAGTGTTTGATTATATTATAATCTATGCAAATGAGAATTCGATGAACATAAAAGTCTTATATGTCAGGATTTAAAGTGTTATTAAAAGCATCATTGTGGGTTTAATGAGCAATTCAGTAATTACTTAAACATGAATTACGCAGATAATACTGGGTCAAAGTGTGATACACGTGAACAAAAACAAACTTCAGATTATAAGAAAAAAAGAGTGTTCTTCAGCTGACATTCATTCTCAATGCAATGTGGCAATCAAAATTTATCCAGCGAATAAACAATTATTATATTTAAACTATGCACGCGTGCGTTCACTGTTCTGGATTTTTATTTCAAAACATTGAAAATATAAATGATTTAAGAAAACATTATTGGACAAATTCTTGAATGCAATTTTTTATTCAAAATAAAATTTTTCAATATAACTATTAATTTTTATGATTATTTGTTAATTTATTTTTAGGGTTACTTAAACATAATTTTGTTAAGATACCTGAAAAAATTCAGTAAAGATGTTTGACTATTTCAAATGTATCAGAAAGATTCTACAAAATTAAAAAAAAATTTTTACAGGATTTTGTAAAACATTAAAAAAATTGAAAGTCAATTTAAAAAAACATTAGGCAATTTTAGAAATTTTCAGAAATATTTTATATTTTTTAAATATTTTCAATCTTTCCAAAGACTTATAAATTTCTTTTTGAATTACAAAATTTTTTCCTATTTGCATTTAATTCAGAAAATCTTACTGATTTTTAATTAATTGTTTTAAGCGGTCTTCTTCTGTACTTTTTTAGCTCATTATTCATGCACATTTTTAATCAATTTTTATCTCTTTTAATGTCAATTAAAATTTTATTATTAATTAATAAACTTGAAAGAACTGTTTACACATTCTCAACAAATTTTTATAATAGTTTGCAAAGAAGACTACTCTTTTCTTATTAATTATAAAAAACTAAATATGAAGCGTTCAAATTTCAAGAAAAATAGAATTAAACTATTTTGAAAGAAATAAAATCCAAAATTAAAAATATTCGAATGAAAAATTAATTTTTGATACTATAAAATGCTTATCATTTTTCTTCATTGAAATTTATTTTATTATTTTATTTAAAAATTCATTTAAAAACTTAAGCGTTTTTAAATTAGAATGATTAAACTAAGTCATTAAAAATAATTAATTTTGAAATTCTACGTTTACTCTTAATTTAAATCAGATAAAATGATTGATTTAATTAGTGGAAGTTACTTATTAAATCTTTCAAAAACTACTGAATCGATCAGTGGGTGTTACTGATTAGATCAATTTGTTTTTATTTGTAGAAAATAAATCCTTCTATGATTCAGAATTAACCGTTTTTTTAGAATTTGACTCTTATCTATTTAAAATTAAAATATTTTTTGACTGAAATATCAGCTATTACATTTATCTGGAGGATTTTGAGTAATGATTTTTTATTTGCGTTTAAAATTCATCTGGTTGGTTTAAAAAGGAAATTTTTTTTTTCAAAATAGTTTTTTTTCGAAAATCCAAGTACTTAATTGAAAGTTGAGGTAATTTGTTCAAAATGAGCATTTTTGTTAATAATTTATTATTTTATTTAAAAAGTTATCAGTTTCATTTTTGGTGAAAAAATTCTCTATTTCAGTTGAAAATTCAACTTTTTGTTTGAAACTTGATGTATTTTATTGGAAATTTGTCTTTACTAATAGAAAATAAAATTTTGGCTGTAAATTTATCTTTTTGGTCAAACTTAACTGATTTTTATGTCAAACTTGAATCTTGGTTGAAAGTTCATATTTTCATTCAAAAACTTATCTCTTTGGTTTAAAAATTTAATTCATTTGTCGAAGTTGAAAATTAATTTTGTTTATTGAATTTTTTTTCTTTGAACTACTTTATTGAAGTTTAAGCTGTTTTGTTGGAATTTAATCATTTTTTTAATCGTTTATCATTTTAGTTGAAAATTCATCTATTTAGTTTAAAGCTTCAATTTCTTTTAAATTAATTTATTTTCAAATTAATTTTTTCATTTTTCAATTTAACTTTTCTTGTTTAAAATTAATACTCTTAGTTGAAAATTTATCTCTTTAGTCGAAGAATTAATAAAAAATTAAATTCTTGCCTGTATGGTTAAAAATTAATTTTGTTAACTGAAAATGTACCCATTCCGTGTGGATTGGAATTTTATTTTTACTTTAATTACAAATTTAATTATTTGGTTGCAGATATACCATTTTTACGTTAAAAGTTAGTCTTTTTTGGGCAGAAAATGATTTTTTTTAATTTAAGTAGAAAAGATGTGAAGCTGCATTGTTTTTTTGAAAATAAAATATTTTTGTTAATGGTTTATCATTTTAGTTAAAAATTCATTTGATTAAATATTGCTTAAAAAATCAAACAAAAAAGATTGAAAATTAAATATTAAACTATTTTGTTTAGCAATAATTTTTTTAAACAATCATTTAAATTTTAAAGTTAAAGATTTTTTTTGAAAATTAATGTTCTTGATTGAAAATTCATTTTTTTGTGTGCTGAAAATGCATCTTTTTATTTCAATATAACTGTTTTTGATTTTTAATTTTAAACTTTGTTGAAGGTGCATGATTTAACTTGAAAATTCATCTCATTGGTAGAAAATTTAATTAAGAAAAATGTTCTTAGCTTTTTATAGTTGAAAATTAATGTTGTAAATTGAAAATTTAACTATCACTTTAAGTTTTAAAGTTGATTTCTTGTGGTTAAGAAATTTAATATTTAATTAAAAAATTATGGGTTTTCAATCTGAAATTTTGTCTCTTTAATATAAAATTTATGTACAGATTATTATTTTTATTTTTACTAGTTAAACTACTTTTTAAACTTAATTTAAAACATTGAAAATTTAACTGTTTCTCCTTAGGTTATAAATTGACCTTTTGCAGATAAAAATTGATACGTACCTGAGTAAGATTTGGAACCTTCGATTGTATAAATTATATTTTGTTGTTTCAGATCCTTTTTTTTCATTCCTTCTAAAAAACAAATAACGTGATGTGGATTAAAGTACTTTTCTCTTTCAGGGAAGGAGGGTTTAAGTCTTGAAAGCAAATCATTCATCTCTGATTTAAATTTGGAAGATTCAACTTTAACGACTTTCTTTCCTTTCTTTTGTAAACATTTAGTGCGACTTTGATTGCAATTTTCTACTTCTTCACAATTTTCATTTTCAATCAATTTTTTCTTTTTGGTCTTTTTCTTTTTCTTTTGATCTGAAATTCTATCTCTGTACTTGCAACATTCATTTGACTTATTATACATGATGTTTCAGTGAAGATCTGCAAGTTAATTTTTTAAATATTAATAATTAAGTTATAGATTAGAAAAACGTAAATTTCTTCCTTACCGACTTCAAGAACATTCTGCAGCTGATGTGGTTCGTTTCCGTGCTAAGTTTCAAGAATGTTATTCAAGCTTAGCACGGACACGAACCACTTCAGTTTCAGAATTTTCTCGAAGTCGGTAAGATAGGAATTCACTCCTGTAACGCTCCTTGCCTATTTACTTTAACGGAACAAAATTATATCAAAATAAAAAAATTATAACAAAATAAGATCAGAATATATGCTTCAATTTTCAATCACCATAAAATATAATTATTAACAATACATTAAAATCAATATTAAAATAAGTACGTCGTTTTTTATACAATTTTTATTTTAATTTTAATTTTAGTCTGCTAGAAGATGTTTGTAATTAAAAATTTGCAAACGTGCTTCGTTTTAAATTGTTATAGTTTAAAATGATAAAATTGCGAAAAATTTTTTTTATTAGGTCTATATTGAAAATTCTTCAGTTTTTAATCTGCATGATTGTAAATGATGTAATTTTTATTATTTTTATTAAAATAGTTCAATTTTTAAGAGATACAATTGCAAAATCTTAAATTTTCAAAGTCTTGTAATAAAAATTCTCAAACTTTGAAGACTCTGAAGATCAAAAGTCAAGTTTTTAATTTAAAAATTTCAAAATTAAAGAAATTTCAAATAAATAATTTAAAAAATATATAATTACTGAATACCTAATAGTTTAATTGAAATAGTGCAATTTTTTAGATTTACAATTAAAATTATTTCATCTTTAAAGGTGTTTCGATGAAAATTCTTATATTTTGTTAATTTTGATAATTTTAGCAATCAAAAGTCAAGATTTTAATTGTTAATGTTCTAAAAGAAAGAAATTCAGAATTAAAAGCTTCAAAATTATAGAGTTTTTAGTTGCAATTTCTTTCAATTTTTAAGTTTTTAAGATTTTAAATTTAATGTTTAATAATTTTGTAAAGGTACAATTGAAAATTCTTAAATTTTAACAAATAGAAATTTAAAATTATTCAGTTGTAAAGATTTACAAATTAAAGCTGAATTAAAAATTTTCAAAAATTAAAAAGTTTCGAAAGTAAATTATTAAAATTAAAGAATTTTTCTTTCTAAATAAAAAAATAATAAAAAATGTAAATTTAAAAAAATTTACAATTGAAATTTCTGAAAATTTGCAGTCAATGAGGAATTTTTTTTGAATTAGTTCAATCCTATAGGTTTACAATTCAAAGTTTCTTCATTCTTAACTGAGAAAATGAGGGATAAATGTTCAATTTGAATTTAAATTTCAAATTATAAAATATTAATCGCCTCAACTTGAAAATTATTTATATTCCAAATTTTACAATTTAAAATTAGATAATCTTGAACGCATTTATTTAGAAATCATACAGCTCCAATTCCTTTTCTTTCTATTCAAAATATTATCCTTTTTCAAAAATTTATCTGATATAAAAGTTTGAAAAGGAAAGTTTTTAACTCAAAATCTTTTCACGTATTTTTATTTATTATAATTTTTTTTATTTGTTTAATAATAGATTTTAACGTTTCAAATCAATTAAAACCTGCAGAAACATTACAAAAATGTCGATTTTTTATAATTTCAGAAATTTTAGATTATTTTCAGACCAGCTTCAGACATATTTCAAATTTTTTAAACGACTTAAGAATAATTTATAACTTGCGAAAAATTGTAATTGTTTTGAATGGAGATCTTTGAAGATTTTCAAAAAAAAGTTTCTTCAGAATTTTAAAAGGTTTCAAAAGGATGATCCGATTTCTTTAAGATTAGCACTTCCAGAATTAAAAAAAAAACGAGAAATTTTAAAGACTATTGCTAATTTTTTTAAAATCTTACAAGGAAGGTACCCGAAGTGTACCTCACCGATTTTCTTGAAATTGTGATATATTGTAGAATATCAAAAAATATTCGACACGTATTTTTGTATACGTGCCCATAAGCCCATTTAAGGGGTGAAAACCACCCTTGAAGTTCACCCCTACAAACACATTTTTTTAAATTTCTCGAATACAATTCGTAATTTTTTACTGAAACAAAGTGGGTAACACTTGTTATTGAAAAGCACATATTTATGCATTATTTTT
>NC_046663.1:19231352-19233039 GCF_010883055.1 Belonocnema kinseyi
TTTATTTACAAAAAAAGTTCTTAGGTTCAAAAAAACATTCAGTCAACTGAAAAACTGTGGTCGGTAATATAGGTATTTAGCTGTGTCACATGCCCTTAAATGGCTCTTGAAAATCTAATGTAGATTCCACAATGAATTCTGGATCCTCAAAGTTATTTATACAATCAAGTGATAGTTTTTATATATTATCCTTCAAAGCAATTTCATCTTTAGTAATGGGACTTTCTTGTATATTCATAGCTTGAAAAGATAATAATAATAATTGTATAACATTTATAGGATTGATAGTCATTTTCCCAATACCTAGAAATAATAATTATTATTTGTTTTTTACACGGTGAAATCCGAAGCGCATTAATTTGAATATTTTTTTACAAAGTCAAGCAATAATTTTTAATATCATTTAAATCAACATTACACTGACAATTACGTATCAATTTCATTTCTAATTTATTCAAACGATAATTAAATATTAAAAATTCCAAAATTTCATGTCCATCTTTGATCCCTCACCAATTCTGGAAAAAGACCACATAAGAATTTGAAGTATTGCATTTTATAACTCTTTATAAGCTATATATAAATCACTAATTAAAAAATTATTTACGTCAAATACGATGTGAGTATGAATATTTTTTCAAAAAATTGACATTTTGTTTCAAATTTTCAAAATCTCAGTAAATTTAAATTATAGACAAGAATGTATCGAAGAGAAAAGGTTTGCTTTTTGAAGTGAATACAGTAAAAAAATTTTGAGATTTTTTCTTCGGAAAAATATTTTTCAAAAATGTAGGGTAAAAAAACATTTTTTTCGAAAAAGAAAATCTGGAAAATTTCCAGTGTCTAAATAAAAAAACAAATATTTTCTGTACAATATATTATTGCCATTAAAGTTTTCGGATGTATGAAAATTTGAAAAAAAATATTAATTTTTTGAAAAATGCTTATACCCACGTCATATTTGATGAAAATAATTTTTTATGGTTTCTTTAGATAGGGCCTGTAAAGAACTGTAAAATAGAGTACTTTCAATTTCTTTGCGTTTTTTGAAAAATGGCGAGGGCATGTATAGAATATCTACCAATTACCGCGTTAAGAAATTTTACGCAAAAAGAAATTTTACTTACAATCAGGAAATAAGTATTGACCAAAAATTATATCGTAGAATTAATATGTACGAATTCCAAAATACTATGTTATACTTTGATGAAATTTGGAGTTTGGAATTTGGTTGCACATTTATTAGATTCCAATGTAATTTCTTGTAAATTCAACAAACACTCCACTCAAAATTAATATACTGTTTCAAACGAGCTCGATGAAGCTCTGACTAAAGACTGATGATGAGAGGTAATATCGAGTATTCGAGTGTTGCTTTGGCGAAAAAGGTCTTATCTATCCAAAACATGGCAAGGCGACTTACTGATTTGATAATTTAATCGTTGAAGTTTTTCGCACC
This sequence comes from Belonocnema kinseyi, assembly GCF_010883055.1. Classification (NCBI taxonomy): domain Eukaryota; kingdom Metazoa; phylum Arthropoda; class Insecta; order Hymenoptera; family Cynipidae; genus Belonocnema; species Belonocnema kinseyi. The sequence goes on from NC_046663.1 coordinate 19,232,812, forward strand.
GTCCGATCTCGACAACAACAACAAGAAAATGATAACTTTAATATTATCTTGTTATTTTAAGCTGTTTACTTCTCTTAATTTGTTTTCCAAACGTTTATACGTTTATTCTTCGTATGATTTTATTCAATAGTTAGTTAGTTCTTCTTGCTTTGAATTATTAATTTTTTATTAACTTTGAAAGTCCCATAGAAAAAGAATAAAATCATAGAGATACGACAATATCTCCTG
>NC_046663.1:19233139-19276967 GCF_010883055.1 Belonocnema kinseyi
ATTGTAAGATGCTCTTGGTGTAAGAAATCATTATGCTTGAAACATTTTTTTAATGATTATCATTATTTCCAGGATTATAAAAAGTAACATTAAAACTCAAAATTATTGAAATATTAAATTTTTGAAAAGGGGGAGGGTCGGTAAGGCCGGTTTTTGGCCTAATTTATTTTTGGACCAAAAAATCTGAAAAAATCATGGTAGTATCTTATAAGTATCCCGAGTCGATTGCACGCTAAGCGGACTACCCTCCAACCCCAGCCACCCCCACCCCCCCTAAAAATATAGGAAACACCACTACCCACCAACTGTATTTTCGAGAGATTTGACACTCTTAAACATGTATTCTGAGGTTAGCTCGGGTTTACTATGGTTTTCGGGTTCGCCGAATACAAATCTGGCGTCCTTTGACTTTTATCGCGTCAGGTTCAAGTACATTGGAAGGTCAAATCGAGAGAAAACGGTAAAAAAATCCAAAAAAATACGTTATAGGTTTTTGGAGTCGCTAATTACGAATCTGACATCCGTTGAACTCTATCGCTTCAGGCTCAAGGTCATTTGAAGGTCATTTTAAGGTCAAATCGAAAACCTAGAACATATTTTTTTTCCAGCGTTTTCTCTCGATTTGACCTTCCCATGACCTTGAACCTGACGCGATAAAAGTCAGCGGACACCAGGTTCATAATCAGCGACCCCAAAAACCTATAACATATTTTTTTTTAATTTTTTTACCGTTTTTTCTCGATTTGACCTTCAAATGACCTTCAAATGACATTGAACCTGAAGCGATAGAGTTCAACGGATGCCAGATTTGTAATTAGCGACTCCAAAAACCTATAACGTATTTTTTAGGATTTTTTTTACCGTTTTCTCTCGATTTGACCTTCCAATGACCTTGAACCTGACGCGATAAAAGTCAAAGTCCGTTTAGCGTGCAATCGACGCGGGATACTTATAAGATACTACCATGATTTTTTCAGATTTTTTGGTCCAAAAATAAATTAGGCCAAAAACCGGCCTTACCGACCCTCCCCCTTTTTTTGTGCTTTGAATCATTAATTTTTTATTACCTTTGAAAGTCCCATAGAAAAAGAATAAAATCATAGAGATACGACAATATCCCCTGTGGGGCTGGTTCACCCCTTATAGGTTTTTTATTAAGGTGAGAACAGTCGATTTCGTATCTGGATATTGTGCATACTGCCAAAATTTTTTTCGTAAAACTCAAAAATTTAGTATTTTCATATTGAAAAGGTTGTCATTTTTTTATTGAAAAATAGGGGTTGATACATTAGTGGGGTAAAGAATTCTAATTCAATACCAAGGATGTGAACTAATATTATTACACGTTTTACGCCACTGAATAGTCCAAGGGTATTTTTAAGTAATGAAAAAATAATACTTGTGATTCAATTTTAGGGATGAATTCATTTGTAAGGGCTGATTTCAGAAAATTTCAAACTACATCAACTTCACTTAAAAATTTCAATAGTATCCAAGAGTTTTACACCATGATATAGTAATGGAATAACGAAATATAACAGTATAAATGTTAGGGGTAGCTCACCCCCTCAAGGGATTTTTTTTTGAAAATGCCGGAACAGGTCAACTTTATTTTTGATTATTGTGCATAAAACAATTAATTTTGTCAAGATTCAACAGATTTTGGAATGAGTATTGTGAAAAAAATGGCCATCAAATATAGTTTTTCATTAATAAAAAACGGGGGTTGCGAGTCTGATGACTAAAAATAATGCATAAGTATGTGCTTTTCAATAACAAGTGTTACCCACTTTGTTCCAGTAAAAAATTACGAATTGTATTCGAGAAATTAAAAAAAATGTGTTTTTAGGGGTGAACTTCAAGGGTGGGTTTCACCCCTTAAATGGACTTATGGGCACGTATAAAAAAATACGTGTCGAATATTTTTTGATGTTCTATAACATATCACAATTTCAAGAAAATCGGTGAGGTACACCTCGGGTACCTTCCTTGTTAGAAAAAATCGCATCATTTAAGAAGATATTTAGAAACTTAAAAGTTTTGAAAGGATTTAAAAATATTGAAAAATGCAAACATTTGTTAAAATGATAAGGAAAATGTAGATTTTTACAAATTTTGAAGCTCTTTACAAAATATTCATGTTTAATAGAATACAAGAATTTTCTTAAAATTTTTGAGAATATTTTTACGTGGAAAGATTTTAAAAAGTTTCAAAAGATTTCCAAAATTACAAAAAAATTATTTTAGAAGACTTTATGCAATTTTAAAAATTTTGCAGCATTAAATAAAAATTGAATAATTTTAAAAGACATTTAGGAATTTTATCAGTTTTATGAGGACTGCAAATATTCTAAAACATAAAAAATATTTCAATAACAATTTAAAATTCTAGATTTTCAGCAGGTTTGATTTTAAAACATTCAATTGAATTTTCAATTTTAAATTATAAACTTGTAACGTTTTTGAATTGAAAAATACTTAAATTCCAAATTTTAAAACTTAAATTTGGTCAACTTAGAACACTTTTGATTATAAATAATTTAATACAAATTCCTGCGAATTTTTATTAAAAGAATTCTTAGAATTCTAATTTAAAAATGTTTGAGTTTAGAAACAGTCCTTTTTCAAATTTTAATTTTTAACAATGCAATTAGGAGATTCCTTAATTTGAAATAAAGTTAAATCCAAATTATACAATTTTAAACGCTTTTATTCAGAAATAATACAATTTCAATTCCTTTTTATTACATTTAAAATATTATTCTTTTTCAAAATTGTACCTAATCTGAAAAAGGTTGAATAAGAACTTTCTCGATTCAAACTCGTCCAATATATTTTCATTTATTATTATTTTATTAAAAATTGGTTAAATAATAGATTTTTTAATTCTTTTAAGCTATGAGAGATTCACAAAGAAAAGCTTCAGCTGTAAGACCTTTAAAGATAAAGATAATAAAAAGAGTTGCGTGATATACAAATACGATTTTTCAGTACATACGAGTATTGTCAAGAGCATGACCTTTGTGTTTTTTTAAATTCTTTAATCGTCAGACACATCAAAGTTTTAGTAAAAATACATTCATAATTGCATGAATAGCAATTAGTCAAATTGTCGGGAAAATCGGGATTCTATTTTTAATGATGATAATAATACGTTTAATAATGCATTCTCTCATGAATGATGAGAATGTGAATAAGGTTGAATTAATCAAAAACAATTATTGATTAGAATATTCAACAAAATCTCGATATTTAGCTGCACGAAATAATTTATTATCCCCCTTAGCTTTTTCGTTTTTTACCAGATTTATTTTTAATTAATGTTAAACATTAACATTTTCTTGCTCATATTTCATTGTACTTACCTGAAAAGGTAGAACCGAATATTCATTAACAATATCGATTTTTAATATACAAATTCTTTTCTTTTACTATATAACTAAAGTAAATGAAAAAAAATGGTTTTAAATTCAAAGTTCAACGATTTTACTGAATTCGAAATTGTTTTATCCTTCCCTTTTCTTAAGGGGTTACACCACTGTAGAATTTTAACCGATCGGTCAAAATTTAAAAAATTATTTCTGTACTTTATTATTAGTTTATAAATCTCATTTTATAAAATTTCGATTGATCTCTTTATTAAGTCAAACAAAATTCCCGAATTGCGCCTATTTTTTTATGCTCTACAGTAGTTTATCCCCTTCAAAAGTTATTTTTAATGACTGTTTTTAGTTTGTCTATACCTACTTTTTTAGAAGGTATTGGATGTTTCACTAGGTTTAAAGAGAATAAAAATATTTTAAAACTTTACAAGCTTTTCAAAAATTGAAAAATATATATTTTGAATTTTGTGCATAATTTCTAGACTTCCTTGTAACGTTTTTGAATTGAAAAATACTTAAATTCCAAATTTTAAAACTTAAATTTGGTCAACTTAGAATACTTTTGATCATAAATAATTCAATACAAATTCCTGCGAATTTTTATTAAAAGAATTTTTAGAATTCTAATTTGAAAATGTTTGACGTTTAGAAACAGTCCTGTTTCAAATTTTAATTTTAAAAAATTTTTCTATACGTATTTTTTATTCAGTATTCTTCCTTTATTTTTTGAGTTTTTTTTTCTTTTATTTCATTATCATTTTTTAGTCATTTCATTTCAACTAGGAAATTCGGTCTTTATTTTCAAATAAAGGAATGTGTCTGGGGCTTTGGGGAGCTGGAAAGGGAGCACCAGGACAAGAGCAAAACTTGGAATTGTAATTAGAGATTTGGAGAGTTGGGAAAGGGGCAGCAAAAAAAGGAAAACTTGGAAATGTACCTGGGGGGTTGTATACATGAAAAAGGGGCACCAAGTCGACAAAACCAGCTGGGAACGTGTCTGGGGATTTGGAGAGCTGCAAAGGGGAACCAGGATAAGGTAAAAGCATAGAATTGCGTCTGGCGATTTTAGAGCTGGAAAAGGGGCAAATGCATGAGAAGAACCCTTAGAATTGTATCTAGAGAATTGAAGATCTGGAAAAAGGAAGCTAGGGCGAGCAAAGGTCCTAGAATTGTGCCTAGAGATTCGGGGAAACGAAGCGAGAGAAAGGGAAAGCTGGAAAGGGAGCACAAGGGCAAGAAGAATACTCGGAATTGTGTCTAGAGATTTGGATAATCGGGAATAAGATTTTCAGGAAAAGGGGAACACTTGAGATTGTATCTGGGGGTTGTAAAATTGGAAAGAAGGAACAGGGTCGAGGAGTACACCTGCGATTTTGTCTGGAGATTTGGAGAGATAAAAATGCGATCTGGGATAAGGGAACATTTAAAATTCTACCTAGGGGTTTGAGAGCTGGAAAAGGGGCACATGAATAAGGAGAAAACGAAGAATTTTATCTGGAGGATTGAAGATCTGGAAAAGGGGCACTAGAGCGAGAAAAGGTGCTAGAACTGTGCCTAAGGATTTGGGTAACGAAGCGAGAGAAAGCCTTGGGATTGCGGTTAGAGACTTAGAGTGTTGACAAAAGGGCACCAGAGTGAAAAGAATACTTGGAATTGTTTCTACAAATTTGGGGAGTCGGAAATAAGGCATTAGAAAAGAGGAACACGTCGGATTGTACCAGGGGGTTCGCGAAATTGGAAAAGAAGCACCGGGTCGAGGAGAACACCTGCGATTGTCCCTGGAGATTTGGAGAGCTGGAAATGGGATCTGGGAGAAGGGAACATTTGAAATTCTATCGAGTGGCTAGGAAAGGGGCACTGACAAGGTAAAAACTTAAAATTGTGTCTGGCGATTTTAGAGCTGGGAAAGGGGCAAATGTATGAGGAAAACCCTTAGAATTGTGTCTAGAGAATTGAAGATCTGGAAAAAGGACCCTAGGACGAGAAAAGGTCCTAGAATTGTGCCTGGCGATTTGGGGAAACGAACCGAGAGAGACCCTTGAAATTGTGGCTAGAGATTTGGAGTGTTGACAAAGGGGTACCAGGGCTAGAAGAATACTGGGAATTGTGTCTAGAGATTTGGAGAATCGGGAATAAGAGTTTCAGGAAAAAGGGAACACTTGATATTGTAACTGGGGGGGGGGGTGCAAAATTGGAAAAAAGGAGCCGGGTCAAGGAGAACACATGCGATTGTGCCTGGAGATTTGGAGAGATAGAAATGGGATCTGGGATAAGGGAACATTTAAAATTCCACTCAGAGGTTTGAGAGCTGGAAAAGGGGCATACGCATGCGGAGAACACTCAGAATTGTATATGGAGGATTAAAGATATGGAAAAGGGCCACTGGGTTAAACGAATACTTGGAATAGTGTCTACAGATTTGGGGAGTCGGAAATGGGGCATTAGGAAAGAGGAACATTTCGGATTGTACCTGGGGGTTCGCGAAATTGGAAAAGAAGCACCGGGTCGAGGAGAACATCTGAGATTGTCCCTGGAGATTTAGAGATCTGGAAATGGGATCTTGGAGAAGGGTATATTTAAAATTCTATCGAGGGGCTTGGAAAGGGGCGTTAACACGAGGCGAATACTTGAAATTATATCTAGAGGATTGAGCACATTGAAAAGGGGCACTAAAGCGATGAAAACTCTTAGAATTGTGCCTGGGAATTTAGAGCACCGGGGTTGAGAAAAGCGTTTAGAATTGTGGCTAAGGATTTGAAGAGCTGGAAAGGGGCATCAGGACAAGAAGAAGACTTGGGACTATCTCTGGGGGCTTGGGGAGCTGGAAAAGAGACACCAGATCGAGAATAACACTTGGGACTGAGTATGGAGATTTGGAGAGCTGAAAAGGGGATCTGGGATAAGGGTACACTTAAAATTTTACCTAGAGATGGAAAAGGGGCACAGAAATAAGGAGAACACTTAGAATTACATCTAGAGGATTGAAGATATGATAAAGGGGCACAAAAGCGAGGAATACTCTTAGAATTGGTTCTGGGGATTTGAGAGCTGGAAAAGGGGCACCGGGCGATAACAAAAGAATAGTGGGAATTGTGTATGTGGCTTTAGAGAGAAAAAAGGCACTTGGACGAGCCGAACAGTTGTGCTTGTATCTGGTGGTTTGAAGACCTGAAAATGGGGCACCAGGACGAAGAGAGCATTTGGAATTGTGTCTGGGTTTGTAAGGAGCTGAAAAATGGCAAAATTTTTCGATTTAGCAAAATTGCAAAATTGTAGAAAAAATTCATTTAAGCTTAATATATGCTTAGAAGCTATAAAACAATTTAAAACTTGTACAGATTTATATTTTCGTTCAAATATTTTGAAATATTTTAAAAAGAAGCTTCTTAAAATTTTTCAATGATTTCAAGAAGATGAAAAAAAATGTCTTAAGAATCCTTAGAAAATTAAAAATGATGTTTTATTTCTTTAAAACTTTCTAGATTCTTTTTGGACATATCTAAAATCTTAACAAATCTTTTAGAATCTTGTTAAGAATTTTAGGAAAATTGTATTTTTTAAACATTAAAAAGAAACTGATAATACTGATTTTCTGATTTTAAGATTCCAGAATCTAATTTTAGCTGAAAGTTAAGGGTTCAAAAACTTCTAGCAAATAAATATTCGTTTCAAAGTTTTATTTGATATTAAAAATCAATTATAATAATATTATTAATCTCAACCAAATAACTAATTAATTATGCTGTTTTCTGAAAATAAAAGTGAAAATTTTTACTACTAAAATAATAATAATTAAAATAATTAAAATATTATTAATTTCATATCTTGATTTGACTGGAAAGTAATCATATATTTAGGTCAATAAAATTGAGCATCCTAATTTCTCTACTGAATTTAAATTCTAATTTTTTTTATATTTTTGTAGAATACTCTAAATGTACATCAATTAATTATTTATATAATAAAAAATACCTGATTTATTTTTTTAAGATTTGAAGGGATATTCCTATTATTTAGATTCCGGACATTTTTAGGTTATTTTTTATGCTTAATGAGAAATTGATTGATCTTAATTAAATCCAAGAACGATTTCTTTGCCATGCGTCGTTTTCATCGCGTAGATCAACAACTGTATTTCCATTTTGGCTCAAAATAAGGTTTGGCTCCAATTTTCTTTCACTGTATAAATTTTCAAAACCTACGTATAATCGCACAAAACTAGATGGTCCTTTGTCATCTCTCAAGTGACCCAGTATTCTTTCTTTTTTTTTATTTAAAAAAAATTTCTAATACAAAAAAAATTATAGATAATTATTTATTTTTCAATCTGTTTATTTTTGAAGCTTTACAAATATAATTTTCTTAAGATTATTCCAAAAATTGAAAAAAGATTTTTGGAAATTTAGGATATGTCAATCAAAATTTCTATAAAAAAGTTAATTATGAATCAAATAGTAGAATTTTCAAAGAGAAAAAGATCAATTCTCCAGGAAAAATTTTTTGTATAATGATATTAAAACCAAAAAAGATGTTTTTATTTAAAGTGAAAAAAAGTTGTGTTTATCAAAAAAGACAAGTTTTCAACAAAATAATTAAATCCTCAACCAAAAAAGATTATTTTGCAGCCGTTGTATTTTTAACCAAAAAGGGAGAAATATTTTGTAAAAGAGATTTTTTCTAAAGGTTTTTTATTCATTTCGGTCATTTAACGGAATTTTAGAGAAATTTAGAGATTTAAAGACTTTTTTTCTTTAAAGGAATTAACAAATATTCAGGTTTTTTTTAATTCAAAACAACCAAAGGATTTCAAAACATTTTAAAAGATTTTAAAGAATTTTAATTGATTTTAATAATTTATTGGTTTTGTATAAAATTTGAATTAAATCTGTGTATACTAAATGATTTCAAAGAATCTCCATATGATTTAAGTCACTTGAAGGGATTTTAAAGATTTTTTTTCAAAAGAATAGAATGATTTTCACGTTTTTTTTTCAAAAGAATCAAGTAAATTTTTTAGAATTTTTTTAGTTTAAAGGAACCAGGGGTTTCCAAACGATTTCAAGGGATTGGAAATATATTTGGGATATATTAATGGGATTTTTAAATATTTTAGGGTATTTTAAAAGATTCTAAGCCATTTCTAAGAGTTTCAAAAAATTCAACGGATTTCAAAATATTTTACAGAATTTGAAATATTTTAAGGAATTTTAAAAGATTCCAAGGAATTTTTAATTCATTTAAAGATTTGAAGGCTTTTTTAATTTAAAGGAATAACGGGAATTCTTTTATTTAAAGGAATTAATTGATTTTAAAGGTTTTCCGTAATTCATGGAAATTAAAGGGTTTCGAAAGATTTTTAAGGATTGAAAATATATTTGAGAATTTTTATTTGATTTGAATGATTTATTAAGACTTTGAAAAATTACGAAATTTTAGTGTATTTTGAAAGATCCGTAGAAATTTTTAAAAGTTAATAATTTTCAAGGAATTTTTAAAGATGTTACAGGATTTGAAATATTTGAAGGAATGTGAAAAGATTTTAAATAATTTCTTTTTCAATTTCAATAATTTTAAGGGATTTTAATTTTTTGAGAGATTTTCCTGAATTTAGAAAAATTAATTTTAATGAATTTTCAAGAACCTTACGGGATTTAAATCAATTCCAAAGGATTCAAATGATTTTTAATATTTCAGGGAATTTTTTTAGGTTCTGAAAATGTTCCTTCGAGTTTAAAAACTTGAAGGAATTTAAAATAATTTTAGAGATTTTAAGGCTTTTTTATTTGAGAGGAATAAAGGGATTTTTTAATTTAAATAAATTAATCGATTTTCAAGGTTTTTCGTGATTCATGAGAAACTAAGGATTTTTTAGATTTTTCGTATATTCCAAGGAATTAAGGGTTTCCAAAAGACTTTAAATGATTGAAAATATATTTCGGAATTTAAATCAATTTCAAAAATTTTTAAATCAATTATAATAATAAATTGGGATTAAAAAAATTAAAATGTTTTAGTGTATTTTTAAAGATTCCTAGCCAATTTCAAGAGTTTTAAGAGGCCTAAAGGTATTTAAAAAGATTTTACAGAACTTGGAATATTTTAGGGAATTTCAAAAGATTCCAAAGAATTTTAAAATAATTTCAATGAATTAAAAGGACTTCAAAAAATTTCAAAGGGTTAGAAATATTTTTGGGAATTTCAAAATATTTCAACGATATTGTGATTAATTTCAATAATTTATTACGATTTTGAAGAATTAAAAATATTTTAGGGTATTTTAAAAAGATTTTATTAGAATTTTTTTAATTGAAGGGAATTAGGGGTTCTAAAAAGACTTTAAAAGATTTTAATTATATTTGAAAGAAAAATTCCAAGGAATTTTTTATCGTTTTCAATCATTTATTGGGACTTAAAAAATTCAAAATGTTTCAGAATATTTCGAAATATTACCAGCCATTCTTAAGAGTTTTAAAAAGTTTCAAGGAATTTCAAAAGATTTTTTAAAGGATTAAAGAGATTTTTTTAATTTAACGGATTTTTTGGGTTTTTTTAACTCAAAGAAATCAAGGTTTTTCAAAAAACTTTAAAGAAATAGAAATATTTTCGGAATTTAACAAAATTCCAAACGCTTTCCAATTGGTTCTAATAATTTATTAGTATTCTCAATATTTAAAAGGATTTAAAATATTTCAGGACATTTTAAAAGATGTGAATGATTTTATTATATTTTAAAATATTTTGAGGAAATTTAAATTTTATCCTTTAGTACTAAATGCAAAGGATTAAATTTTATCATTTATAAAGTGAGATTTTTTAAATTCTAAAAAATTCAAAAGAACAAACTGAAAACAGCCACTGAAACTCATATTCACGCAGTCTCACAACCAATCAGGTTTTGGATAAAAATTTATGGAAGATCTCACCATGACAATTTTCTAGGAAAAGGAAAAGAATTAGTGCTGAATAAAATTAATGAATTATTTAATTTCAAATTTGAAAGTGAAACCCATCAAGCACTAAGAAATGGATAACAATACAAAATAAAAAACATTTTCATTACAAGAATCAACTTTAAGGTGAATATACCTATATTTTCTCAAATTTGAGATAACCTTAATATACAAATTTTGGCATAAAATTAATCAAAAACAACTATCCCTTCAAATTAATGAAAACAATTTAAAATGTCTTGGAGTCTTTTCAAATATTCTACAATATTTCAAATTCTTCGGAATATTTAAAAAAAGTGAAATCTAATAAAATGTTCTCGGAATCTTTTCAAATAATAAAAATCCTAAGAAATATTTTTTAATTCCTTAAACTTTTGAAGCTCTCGAAATTTCTTGAAATTTTCATATAAATCCTTAAATCTTTCAAATTCATTGGAACCCCGTAAGATCATTGGAATTAATTGAAAATATATAATAATAGATTGTTATTTTTAACCTCAAACATTTAGTTTTGAATTATACAGTTGTATTTCAAAACGAAAAATAACAGTTCTGCAAAAAAATATTAATTTAAAAATTAAAAAGGAAAACATATTTTATTAAAATTATTGAATTTTCTAGAGAAAAAAAATCAATTTTCAAAAAAAAAATATTTCTAAACAAAATCTTAAACTATTTGGATTATTTTTAACCAAATGAGCAAATTTTTAACCAAATAAATTAATTTTGAATAGTCGACTAAAAAGATAGAATAGTTCAATTTTGAATTTGAAAAATTATTTTTTAATCTAAGAAAAATAATGAATTTCCTATTAAATTGACTGAATTTTCACTGAAAAAATATGCTTCACAATATTTTAAATCTTCTAGAATACCTTAAAATTATTAAAATGTAAAAAAATTTGCTTACAATTTTTCAAATCCTTTGGAATCTTTTAAAATGCTCTGTAACATTTTAAACTCCTTAAGATCCCGAAAAAATTACTGAAATAAATTAAAAAATAATTTGGCATTTACAAAATACCATAAAACCTTAAAACTCTTTGGAATTACTTCAAATTGTATTATTAATATTTTTTATACCCTAAAATTTTTTTAATTATTCAAACCCCAATAAATTATTGGAATCAATTAGAAACTCCTTAAGATATTTTAAAGTTCTCAAAAATATTCCCAAAGCTCTGAAATATTTTGAAAACTCTTGATTCCTTTGAACTAACAAGAAAACCTAAAAATCTCCTTAGTTCCGTTCAATACAAAAATCTTCTTATTCCTTTGAATTAAAAAATCCTTAAAATCTCTAAATTTATTTGAAATCCCCTTAAGTTATTGAAATCAACAAAAAATTCTTTACAATTTTTCGAAATTCCCTAAACTATTTTAAATCCTTTGAAGTTTTTTTAAATTACCTGAAATTCTTGAGGGCTCTTGAAAATGCATAAAATTTTTTTGAAAAATATCCTGAAATCTCTAAAATTCTTTGAAAACCTTTCCAATTATTGAAGCGAATTAAAATTTTCTAGGATTCTTTTGAAATTCTCTAAGATGTTTCAAATTTTGTAAAATGTTTTGAATTTTCTTGAAACTTTTTAAAACTCTCAAAAATGTTTGGTAATCTTTTGAAATATCCTAAAATATGTTTAATTGTTTGAAGTCCCAATAAATTAATCAAAACAATCGAAAATTCCTTGGAATTTTTTTTCAATTATAATTTAAATCCTTTGAAGTCTTTTTAGAACCCGTAATTTCTTTCAATTTAAGAAAAATCTAATAAAATCCCTTAAATTCTTGAATTTAAAAACCCTAAAAGTCAATCTGTAAAATTTTGATGAAATCCGTTAAAGTTATTGAAATGAATTGAAAATTCCTTACAATCTTTTGAAATTCTCTAAAATGTTTCAAATTTTGTAAAATCTTTTGAAATGTCTTGAAACTTTTTAAAACTCTAAAAATTGGCTGGTAATCTTTCGAAATACCGTAAAATATTTTTAGTTCTTAAAAATTACAATAAAATATATAAATTAATTGAAAATTCCTTGGAATTTTCCCATAAAAATATTTTAAGTCCTTTGAAGTCTTTTGATCTTAAATTGAAAAAATCACTTTATTCGTTTCAATTAAAAAGACTAAAAATCTTTTAAATTCTTTGAAATCCCTACAAATTATTAAAATTAATTAAAAATTCCTTACAATCTTTTAAAATTTCCTAAGAAAATTCAAATCCTTGAAACTTTTTAAAACTCATAAAAATGACTTGGAATCTTTTAAAACACTTATTAAATATATTTCAAATCCTTTGAAATCGTTTGAAGACCCTTAATGCTTTCCAATTTAAAGAAAATGAAGAATCTCTTAATTCATTTGAATTAAAAGAAAAAACTCAAAAATCCGTTTATTGCTTTAAAAAAAATCTCTAACATTCTTTAAAATTCCTTTCAATTGACTTAAATTCTTTAGAACATGTAAATCCTTTTACGATTCCTTCATTCCTTTGAATTATAAATAAACCCTAAAAATCTGTTAATTCCATTGAATTAAAGAAAGCCTATCTCAAAATTTTTAAAATCCCCTTGATTTGCCAAAATATTATAAATCCTCAGAAATCCTTTGAAATCTCTTTAAACATTTCTTTAAAATTCTCAAGTGTCGTTAAATCTATTTAATTTCAATATGTATAAACAGGCCTTGTATCTGCCCAGTGATCAAACGCAACACGGAATTATACACCGCCTAAATGTGAAGTGGTGCTGTACACCGCCTAAAATGTATTTTAATCTAATTTTTATATATGAACTTGAAATTATTTTCCTTTTCGATTTTCTCAAAAAGTAAGGGAAAATAGGCTAATTTTAATGGCAAAGAAGACAGTGATTAAAGGAGAAAAAGGCTAAAGGAATCTTTTAAAATCCTCTAAGTTTGTAAACATTTAATATCTTCTGAAATTCCTTGAAAGCTTTTAGAGCTTTTGAAGAGGCTTGTAATCTTTAAATATACACTACAACATTTTTAATTTTTTGTAAAACCTTAAAAAGATTGAATTCTAATAAAATTTTCTTAAATTTTTTTTTAGATGCTAGAAATCCCAAGTAATTGTTTGTAATTTTTAAATATAGACAAATCCATTTCATACCTTTTCCTACAAACGGCACCGGGAGCTATACAACGATCAAACGTTAAGAAGAACTGTTTACTGCCTAAGCGTGACGTGGAGCTGTACACTGCCTAAAATGCATTTTAATATAATTTTTTTTATCTGAACTTCAAATTATTTTCCTTTTAGATATTTTCGAAAAAAAAATGAATTCCTTAAGAATCTTTTAAAATTATTTTCACCTTTTTTAAACTATTAAAAATGGCTAAAAATATTCAATCATACTCTATAATATTTTTAATTATTTAGAAAACCTTAAAATAATTAATATCTACTAAAATTTTCTCTAAATCTTTTTAAATATTACAAATCCTAAGAAATTCTTAAATATTGATAAATCCATGCAATACTTATATCTGAAAACAGGACTAGGAGGTATACAACTATCAAACGTAAATCCGTACTGCACACCGCCCAAAAGTGATATTGAGCTGTACACCGCCTAATATGTATTTTATTCTAATTTTTTTTCTATTTTAACTTGAAACTATTTTCCTTTTATATTTTCTCGAAAAAAATGTAAAAAAAAGGAAAAATGGCTAATAGGAATGGCAAAAAAAACATAATAAAGAAAGGCGAAAAAACTTAAGGAATCTTTCAAAATCCCCTAAACTTTCTGATATTTTTTGGATTCCTTCAAATTAATTAAATAAATAAAAAATTGCTCGGAACCTTTTAAAATTCTTCAAAACATTTGGAATCCTTAAAATTTCTTAGAAATTCCTTAAAACGTTTAAAATTTTTTTAAATGGATTGCAATTTTTAAATATACCCTACAATATTTCAAATTCTTTGCAAAAGGCCAAAATCATTAAAATCTAATAAAATTTTCTTAGAATGTTTTTATATTACATATCTTCAAATTTTTTTTTGAAATTCTTAATTATCGACAAACCCGTGCAATACCTGAGTCTAATACACCGAACTTGAAGCCTCACAGAAAATAAACATAACACAGAAATGTACACCGCCTAAACGTGTTATGGAGCTGGACACCGCCTAAACGTGTCATGGAGCTGTACACCGCCTAAAATGAATTTTAATCTAATGTTTTCCTATATAAACTTCTTTTTCATTTAGATTTTATCGAAAAATGTTTTAAAAAAAGGGAAAAATAGCCAATGGCAAAGAAGAAAGTGAAGAAAGGTGGAAAAACTTTAGGAATTTTTAAAAATCTACTAAGATCTATCAAATCCTAAGAAATTTTTTGGATTTTCTAAAAACTCTTCGAAGCTCTATGCAATTCCATAGAATTTTTAGAAATATCCTAAAACCTCTAATATCCTTTGGACTCCCTTTAAATTAGTGAAATACATACAAAATTTCTTGGAAATTTTGGAAATTCTATAAAATATTTAAAATCCTTTAAAACCGTTGAAATTCTTTGAAACTTTTTGAAGCCTTTGAAAATGGCTGAAAATATTTAACCTTATCCTATCATATTTTTAATTCTTTGCAAAACTTTAAAATGATTAATATCTAACAAAATTTTCTTCAAATCTTTTTAAATATTACAAATCCTGAAAAAATCTTGAAAATCGACAAATCCACTCCATACCAACGTCTAAAAACAGGATTTGAACCTATACAACTATCAAACGTAAAGCAGAACTGTACACCGCCTAAACGTGACATGGAGCTGTACACCGCCTACAATGTATTTTAATCTAATTTTTTCTATCTCAACTTGAAACTATTTGCCTTTTAGATTTCCTTGAAAAAAATTTCAAAAACTTAAAAATGTTCATAGGAATGGCAAAAAAAAGTAAAGAAAGGAGGAAAAAACTTAGGAAATCATTTAAGATTCTCTAAAATCTATCAAATCCTAATAAATCTTTTGAAATTTCTGGAAACTCTTTGAAACTCGTGAAGATTCCTTAGAATATTTAGAAATACCCTAAATTCTCTAATATTTTTTGGATTTCCTTCAAATGATTGAAATCAATTTTAAATTTCTCGAAACCTTTTAAAATTCTTTAAAATATTTGAAATCCTTAAAAAATGTTTGAAATTCCTTGAAACGTTTTAAAGCTTTTGAAAATGGCTTGAAATCTTTGAACATACCCTAGAATATTTCAAATTATTTGAAAAAGCTAAAAATGATTGAAATCTCATATAATTTTCTTGTAATGTTTTTAAATATTACAAATTAAAATAAAAAATTTTAATTCTCAATTATCGACAAACCTGTGCGATACCCGCACCTATAAAGCGTACTTGGAGACTTACAGCAAACAGACATAGCACAGAACTGTACACCGCCTAAACGCGACGTAGAGCTGTATACCGCCTAAATTGCATTTTAATCTTATTTTTTCCTGTATTTTTCCCCTAAGACCTATCAAATCCTAAGCATTTTTTAGATTGCCTTGAAAGTCTTTGAAGCTCGGATAGAGTTCTTAGAATTTTTATAAATAGCCAAAAATTTCTAATTTTCTTTGGATTCCCTTTCAATGATTGAAATAAAAAAAAACATTTCTTGAAAACTTTTGAAATTCTATAAAATATTTGAAATATTAAAAAATCTTTCGAAATTCTTTTAAGTTTTCTTCAAGATTTGCAAATGGTTTAAAATCTTTGAACATACCCTATAATATTTTTAATTCTTTAGAAATCCTCAAAATAATTAACATCTGCTTAAATTTCCTTTAAATCTTTTTAAATATAACAAATCCTGAGAAATTCTTAAATATCGACAAATCCACGCCATACGTATATCTAAAAACAGGAGGTGGAGCTGTGCAACTATAAAACGTAACGCAGAAGTGTACACCGCCTAAGTGTGACGTAGAGCTGTACACCGCCTAAAATGGATTTCACTGTAATTTTTTTCTGTCTAATCTTGAAACTTATTTCCTTTTAGGGTTTCTGGAAAAAATGTGAAAAATGGCTAATAAGAATGGGAAAGAAGAAAGTAAAGAAAGGAGGAAAAAACTGAAAGAACTTGCTGTATGTGGGGAGATATTGTCGGATAATGAAGTCAATGCCTTCGATCAAATCGGAAAACAAGCAGCTGAGAAAAATATTTCCAGCGATGATGAATTTGACGAAGAAATTTATAATAATTATCGGAGACTGACCCAGATTCCAGATATTCAGGAAGAAACTCGTTCTTTAACTCGAATCGAACTCTACTTCCCTCCGGATGTTCCATTCGGCTCAAGGTCCGGAACCCTTCACCTCAAATCAAGATGTTTTCCACCTCTTTCTCGAGGTCTTCAGGTACAAGTTATCATAATTTTTTTAAATCATTGTATTATATAATTAACTGCTCGAACCATTCATTACTCTGTTCCCATTCACAATCATTTATTATTATTGACAATGAAACATTTATAAATATATCATAAAAACAGGAATCACTTTAGAAAAAATAGTGGCAATAGCATCGGTTTTAAAAAATAGCAGAAAAATAGGATCAAACCATTTTTTCAGTATTAAATCAGGGTGGCTGCTAAGCTTCTTTTTTAAAATTTCCTGATTTTTTCCTGATTAATTTAATCACCAACATTCTAAACTCGTATTTTTTAATATGGAATTATTTATAAATTAAATAAATCAAATAAAAATGGGTGTCTAATCAAATTCTAGAGAAAAATGCCTGAGTTTATTATAAAAAATGATTTTTAGTTTTTAGGGAGTTAATTAATATTTTAAATTTAGAAAGATTTGATACATTATGTTAAAATAGATTCTTAAATATATTAGCACAATCATTTAATTGAATAATATTAGAAGATTATTAATTATTTATTGAATGTCTCTAATAGATCACACAAATGTTTATTTTATTCTAAAAAATAACTAACTTATAATTCTAATTTTTGAAATTAAAAATATAGAATTTTAAATTTATATATGATTTTTTAATCGAATATTTTTAATTAAAAATAAAAAGGCGACTTTTGAACAAAGTATAAGAATCTTAAATTTAGTAGTAAACTATTCAACTAAAAAGATACATTTTTAACGAAATATTTGAATTTCGCAAAGAATAAATGCAATTTCTTTCTACTAAATAGTTGAATTTTAAACCAAAAAATATCAATTTACAACCAAAAATTAAATCGTTATATTTTCAATTTAAACAAAATTTAACTAAAAGTACCTAATAAAAAATTTCCTTTCTTGACAAAGTGCTGCACTTGTTACAAAAATTGCTATTGTTTAATTAGAATAATTGAATTTCATAACAAAAAAATAAAACCAATGAAATTACTTTCTACCGAAAAGGAAGAATTTTCAGCTAGAAAGAATATTTCCTCTACCATAAATTAAATAGCTTAATTTTTAATTTAAAAAATAACTTTGAGCAAAATAGTTGAAAAATCAACGCAAATTGTTAAACTTTCGGTAAGCATGAATTTTTATTCAAGTAAAAAACAAATTTTTAATAAAATAATTTTTTTATCATAAAAGACAATTTTTCTACAAAATACGCTAACTCCTAATTAAATAGTAGGAGATGAATTTTCAACTAAAATTATTTATCTTGAGCTGAAAAAATTATTTTTTAACAAAAGGATATAAATTCAAAACAAAAAATGTTGAAGTTGATATTTAACCCAGAATATGAATACTTCAAGAGCTTTTAAATTCTCTTAAAATCGTTTAAATCCTTTAAAATCTGATCAAATATCTTATAATCTATTCCAAAATTCTAGAAAAAATTTTAACAGTGCATGCAAATTTTTTGAATCCCTTAAAATCATTCGAATCTTTGGACATCCAGTGAAAATTTTTTAATCTACTTGAAATACCTTGAACTCCTAAAAAAAGCCTCAAATATTTTAAATCCTTTGTAATCCCTTTAAATTACTTAAATCAATTAAAAATACCTTGGATTCTCCTACCCTAAAATATTTCAAATCGTTAGAAATATTTTGAAATTCTTTGACACTTTTTAAAGCTTTCAAAAATCCCTTGAAATAAAATATAAAAACTCTAAAATTTGCAAAACCCTTTGAAATCACTCGAAGTTATTAAAATCGGTTAAAAACAAGCCAAAGTATTTTAAATCCTTTAAAAAATATCTTCTAATCCCTTAAAATTCTTTAGGACTCTTAAAAACTCGTTAGAATTTCTTAAAATTTCATAAAATATTTAAAATTTTTCGAAATCCCTTGGCATTTTTTAAAGCTCTTAGTAATGGCTTAGAATCTTTTAAAATACCCTTAAATATTTAAATTCATTAAAATCCCGATAATTGACTAAAATCGATTGTAAACTCCTTAGAATATTTTTAAATATTCTAAAATATGTATTTCAAAACCCCTTAAATCTTTTGTAATTTATCAGTATCTCTTAGAGCTGTTGAAAATTCCTCAGAATTCGTAAAAATACCCTAAAATATTTCAAATTTTTTAAATATTTAAAACAGCCTTAAAAGTTGTTGAAGGTTTTGAATATCCGTTGAATCTTTTTTAAATACAATAAAATCTTTTAAATTCTTGGGATTCACTTAAAGATATTGAACTAATTAAAAAATTCATTGGAATCTAAACAAAAAATTCCCTGAATTGTTTCAAAGCCTTTTAAATATCTCGATTTCTTTGAATTCAAAAACTGAAATCTTTCAAATTCTTTGAAGTTCCTTAAATATATTGAAACTAACAAAAAATTCCTTGAAATATTTTTAAATTCCCTGAAAATATTTCAAATTCTTTAAAATATTTAAATACCTGAAAACATTTTAAAGCTCGCGAAAATGGCCTGGAATCTTTCGAACTTCAATTTTGAAAATTCCAATAAATTAATGAAATCAATTGAGATTTCCTAAGGCTCCTGAAAATTCCTTAGAATATTTAATAGAATTCTAAAATATTTTTCAATCTTCTGTAATCAATAAAAATTTTCTAATCTGTTGCTCCTGAAAATTTCTTTGCATATTTAAAAATATCCTGAAGTCTCGCAAAGTCCTCTCAAATTTTTTCTAACCTTCAGACTACTTTTAAATTCCTTAAATATTTAAAATTCTTTGAAATCAATAGAAACTATTTAAAGCTCATGGGAATAGCTTGGAATTTTTTTAAATACCCTTAAATATTTTTAATTCTTTAAAATTCTAATAAATTACTGAAATAAAACAAAATTCCTTGGAAAATTTAAAAATACCCTATAAAAATTCTAATTCTAAGAAATCTAGTGAAGTTCCCGTAACTGTTTCAAATCTTTTGAATTAAGGTTTAAAAATCAATTAAAAAATCTTTATAATCTTAAAATTAGCTGAAATATTTCAAATTCTTTCAAATCTTTGTAAATTATGAAGAATTTTTTAAAGCTTTTGAAAATTCTTTTGAATTTTGAATAATACCCTAAAATCTTAAAAAATTCTCTGAAATTCCTTGTAATTTCAGAAATCTTGTAAAATAAAATATTTGTAATCCTTTGAAATCCGTGGAAACTGTGTAAAGCTCTCGAAAATGGCTGGAAATCTTTAAAAATAGCATAAAGTATTTGAATTTCTTTAAAATTTCATAAAATTACTGAAATTAGTCAAAAATTTCTTAAAATATTTAAAAATCCCCTATAATATTTCAAATTCTGAGAAATCTAGTAAAGATCCTTAAAATTTTCTTAAGCTTTTGAAAATTTCTTGAAATTTTATAAAATACCGTAAAATCTTTAAAATTCTTTTGAATTACTTTAAATTATTGAAGTTTATGAAAAATAGCGCACGATTTCCGAAATCATTTTAAATCTGTTGAAATCCCTGTAAATTCCTTAAGGCTCTGGAAAATTCATTTGAAATTTCAAAAATGCCCTGATATCTAGACCTGTTTAAAAAATTTGAAATCCTATACAATATTTCAAATTGCGATTTTTAATAAGGCCGTTATATTATTTTAACCAGCCAGATAAGAATTTGTAAAATTTATTTAAATGCAAACTGAAAAAAGTTTCTCAAGCGAGTAATTTAAGAAAATTTTATCATGGAAGTATAATTTCTTTTAAATAATAGAAAAATAGTTGCGTCGTTAGAAAAATCGCCATTAGTGGTTTTTTAATTAAATTCTAATTGTTTAAAAAAATTCTGTACTACGTATCTCTATCGAAGTAGAAAGATCAAATAGAAGCCATGATGTAAATAAAATCAGAATTTTATTTTCAAAAACTGGCTCGAAGGACCTTTTATTATACTTTTTTTAATTCTTTCAAAAATTACCCTAGTAGATAATTTAACACTAATTTTCTTGGTTTTCAAACAGGGAGTTGCGGTGGCAGTAGCTGCATTTGCAACAACAGCAGTTTTGAAGCCTAAGTGTTGGAATGAAGCAATAATCGATCAAATAGTCGATGACGGCGATACGTACTACACTGAGTCATATAAGGATATAACTATAAATGAGCGGACTAAATTAACTCTTCTCGATTACAGAAATGACCTTATCATTCGAAATTCTCATCGGGTGTTGGTGATAGTTGATAAACCCGCCTTTGTAGGGAGATTTCGATCACAGGATCCGAGAGTTTTACACCTGGTCAAGGCCTTTGAACTTTTTTTCAAACGATACGAGGCTGGGATTCTAACATCTCCGTGTTTGAATATCGCTATCTGGAAAGATGCAAATCACTTCTATATCTTTGATGGACAGGCACGCAAAAAAAATTGCGAGTTGGCAGGAAAAGAAGAGCGAGGCGCCGCTAAGCTGATTCTATTTCAGGATATGATTGGCCTCTATTTCATAATTCTTGAAAAAAGTAATGTATCCAACGAAAAATTTGTACTCTATAACATAAACATTGTGAGCGCGGAGAAGCTTCCTCCAGGAGGGTGCGAAGAAGAATTGAAAAAACCCGCTGGGGAATTGAAGCTTTGGCCAAGTGGGTACAAAATTCAAAGCGAATTTCGAGCTGTGTTGCAAGGATCTTATCATCTTTATCATCCAGTACTTCCTGAAAAACTTCAAGGTCGTGGGGATCTTGTAGTAGCTTTGGCTGTTATTATCTATTCCCGACTGGTGGAAACCAAAAAGTGGAAAACACCCATGCTTGATCTCATTTTTAATCAGGCTCATATTTATTTAATAGATCTTGCGAGGGTCCTCGGAAAGAAGTTCGATGACACTTTCGACCTCAAGGTGGAAGAGTTAATTAGTGATGTGATACTTGGAGTATACGCGGCCAAGATTAAGGTCGAGGTGAATGTTGTGCCAGGCCAGGGAAAGAAAGACAAGGAGACTATTGAAACCGGTATTTGTGCGTTCTTCAAGATGAACGAATCAGGAATTCTTGAAATAAAAAAGGTGTATTATGCAATTTGGAAAGAAGGTAACAAGTTTTATTTGCTAGATCCATTCGCATGTGACGAGGAAGGATTCAGACCAGATCCGCCAGGTCCTGATGACGAGGCGAGATACAAAACGGCAAAGGCTTGCGTCACGATGAACAGTTCAATAAATGAACTAATTGAGACACTTTTGAGAAACACAGACAGCAAAGAAAAAGATCCTTTCATAATACATGGAATTCAAGTTTTGTATATTAAAAGTGGCTCTAAAACGAATCCCTCTTTAAATCGGGTTATATATAGAAAGGAAAATACTTATCGAAGACCAAAACCCCCACCTCTTCCTCCGCTAATCATTGATGATAAGTGTGAAACTGTGATAGACATGGTTCCTAGGAAGCGTCCTCCAAATGAAAAGTTTAAGAATGTGAAAACCGAATTTCCCGAATTGATGGATAACGTTGAGGAGTTCATGATGAAAGATGATGAACCTACTACTTTTATTGTAGGTGAACCTGATGAAGTTAAGGATGGAAAGGTAGTTTCTAAAAAACTGGATGAAGATCCTTTGAGAGAGAAGGTAGTTAACTTTATCAAGGGATATAAAATTGTGAATCCCCATCGTTTGATACTTCAAGGATCTAAAAACTGTTTGGCTAAAGAATTTGAAAAGTCAATGAGAGGACGTCAAGGAATTGTGATAGCTTTAACGGCCATTGCTTATGAAAAACTGAAAGAGACTTCTCAGTGGCGTAGTATAGACGTTAATCAAGTTATCGATGTAGGTCATATGGCTTTCGAGAACATCATGTTGTGGATTAGTCGAGGAAGTCCTGCTGAGAAAGATGAAGGAGAACAAGAAGAAGGTGATAACGAAGATGATGATGAAGAGGATGATGACGATGAAGAAGAGGAAGAAGAAGACACTGAAGGCGAAGAAGATAATGAAGATGATAACGAGGAAAAAAAAGATGAAAATAAAGCTCCAAACCTAATATCTGTACCAAGCAACTTTGAACTCTCAATGTTACCGGAAAAGTTAAAACTTGGTGAAAACTTCGTGACTTTCAAACGAAAAATGAACCTGGTAAAGGGTAACGCTAATCCACTCGCAAATCTGGGAGAAGCCTTCGAGTGTTATTTTAAACGTCATTCGGAACTCTTGATCGAAAATAAGAAGCTTTCTTACGGTATTTGGAAAAGAGAAGGAAAATATTACGTCTTCAATCCTTATGGAAGTGATGAAGAAGGTTGGAGACTCAGAGGTCACCCCGCTTCCCTTGCTGTTACAGATACCGTGAATGAACTCACCGATTTATTTCATGGTATTCTAGAGTTTAACGATCCGGTGTTTTGCTTTCATTTTGTGGAAATTGAGTCGATACAGCCGAATAATAAGTACATAGCAAGTAATCCTTCAGAAGTGGATGAGGATGAGAAGGAAGAAAAGTACCTTACAAGGTTGTTACCTATCACGGATGAAGATTTGTTCGAACCGGAACCAGAACCGGAAATTAAAGAAGATGAACAGGTTGCAGAAGAAGTTAAAGAGGACAAGAGTGACGAAGACGTTGATGATGAGGATGAAGAACAAGATGATGAAGAAGATGAGGATGTAGAGGAAGAAGATGAAGGTATAGATGAAGATGATAAGGGAATACAAGTAAATGTTCCTGAGGTAATAGAAAAGGTCATCGTTGATCCTCTCTTAGAAGTTGAGGAACAGGATCAACCAGATACACCAGAAAATTTAAACCTTTCGCTTATAACTGGTGCTGTTAAAATAGAACTGCACACTGAAAATGAACAAGAGAAAGTAAATGAAGATGCTGAATATGAAAGGCTTAAGTACTGCTTCCCTCCTCCCTTCGTACTACCTCCGAAACAAACATTAGAAGCTCTACTTAAAGCTAAAGAAGCCACCAGATCGGTACCTTCTTTATTGTCAAGATTTTCAATTGACTCGAAATTAGCCACGAAGGAAAAATGTGATTTGCCTGGAAGCCAACCTACTGAAATGGCTAGCATCGCAAATTTGGACTCATCTGAAGAAGGAAAGATGTCTAGAATCATTAAATTACCACCGAAGAAATACCTCTTTTCAAGAATACCTCCAATTGGTTTAACACCGATTAGAGCGATTGATGATGACTTTATTCATAACGACGATGTGAATGAGCAAAAAGAAGAAGAATGCATAAGATCAAAAAACGTTGATAGAGTCAGTGAATTGGTTTTGAAAGAAGATCCTAAAATACCTACTGGGATTAGAGTCACCCCTAAGATTCTTCCGCTAGGTCTGGTTATCAGTACTCCTATATTGAAAAAACGCAAAGCTTGTTCAGAAAAGAAAAAAAGGGAATGTAAAATATCAAAAAAGGATAAAGGGGATGTCATTCTGGAGAAACTTCTTTGCAACACTGAAAACGTTTTGTTTGAAATTCTGTTTCCCAAATTGAAAGATGAAAAAGTTAGTGCATATTTTTTATTAATGAAATGTATAGACTTTTTTTTAGTAACAAATATACCCAATTTAATTCCAATTATTATATTCTAGAATGACAACACAAATGAAGAAAAAGAAATGAAATCAGAAACGGAAGCAGAAGTTCAAGAAACTGACGAAGATGTCGAAGACAAACAGAAACTAAAAGTGAAGTATTCTAACCACAATGAAGGAAATAAACCAGTAGAATCAGAAATCGTAGGTTTTGAAAAGACGGAAGATGAAAAAATTGCTATAATCAAGGGAAATATGTTTTTAGAAAATAGAGCAGTGATGGAGGATTGTCACTTTAAAGCATGTTACTTTGTTGCAATTCTCTGTATCATAGCAAAAATTACTAGGAACGCAAATAGCTTTCGTGGTAGTATTCTGGATCAATTAATAATCATTGGAGATAAAATTTACAAACGGACCGGAAAGTTGCGATACAAGCCAGTAAGATGGTTCCACAATATTGAGTTTCTCGAGATAAAATGTAACGTGGTTCTAAAACAAGTACAGTATGCTGATCCGGGAAATTGGGAAGAAGATGTTATATCTAAGGCGCTGAGTACCTACATACAAAAAAATCATACGGGAATATTGGTTTTTGGAAATGCTTCATATGCTTTCTGGTTTGAAAATAACATGTACTATCTCTTTGATCCTTATTCCTGTGACGAAAATGGACGAGTTAATGAAAAAGGATTTGCTTGTTTAATGAAATTTTGTGATCTGCCATCCATGATCGAAAGAATTAGGGAGAATACTGGAGAAGCAGTTCAGAAACCGTATCGATTATATTCCTTATCAGTGGCGCATTTTGAACTTCAAAAGCGACAGCAAATTCAACAGAAGTGTATTAAAAATAAAAACTGTGTTGAAACAAATAATGAAATAGAAGATGAAGATAAAGAAGATCAAGAGACAGAGGAAGAGGAGAAATTAATAAGGACACCGGAACCGTCATTTTCAATAATTGAATTATCCAAATGGGTCACTAAGGATAAGAAATATGAGATCCTATTTGATAGGACAATGCCAGGGTTTACTCCTTTAAAGAATTACAATGGATCAGCTCTCGAGGTTCCTGTTGTCGAGAACGATATAACAAGGCCAGAGCAAGCGCCGTTTAAGAAAATAAAAAGAAAAGCAGGTGACCATGATAAAAAAATCCTTGAGGGAATGGTGAGGTTGAAGCCCTACAATCGAAAGTTCAAGGAACACTCCTATATTCTGGAACCCATTGACCTATGTGTGATGGGATGGGCGTGTGTTCATGATCCGATTTCCTGGGGCGTTAAAACAGTGAAAGGATTATACGAAGCCAGCAAGGATTACGCGTTTGATAGTTTACTGGCGAGTGAAGACTCCACAGTTACGGAAATGACGGACGGCGTTTTGCTCGAATTCAATATAGCGAATTACTCTTTTCGTATCGTGTTCGCACCTTTACACGAAGGTATTTCTCAAATTCTTTCTTAGGGATAGTATATTATTTATTCAAATGCTTCCTCATAATAATTGGGAAGTAATTTATTTTCATGACTGTAAGCGTATTTACATTTATGTTGCAGGTAAGCTTTATGTGACCGAAGGGTGGAATTTAGCCATGTCAATAAAAAAAGTTTTCGAAACCCCAATTTACACTGGCGCCATTATAGTGTGTGGAAAGAGCCACATTGGGGTGATGAGGAAAAATGCAAACTATTATGCTTGGTGGGCGGTGCAAGGAACAAAAAATTTGAGATTCATCACCTCAGAAGAGATGATCGATTTTTTGAAGCTGATCGTTCAAGAAATTGATGAACCAGAGGAAAAAAAGTTTCTAATGAGGGTAGTGACGATTTCGTATGCTAGAAAATTGGATCCCGATTGCAGCGATACCACAGGGTTGCATGAGACTGTGGAACCCGCAACATCTTTGGCTGAAATCCATAGAAAAGAGGGTGAACCGTATGATCTGGAAGCTATTTTCCGTCCAACTGTATTGAGTTCCAAACCGACTTTCATCTTTGGAACTGTTGCTCTAAGAAATCGAGAAAGTTTGAAAGAACCTAGAGTAAAAAGATGCTACTTTGTGGCTCTTTTGGCCGTCATGGTGAAGAGAGATATTGTACAGAGTCCTCTACCTGGAATGGTTGATAAAGTGATTGAAGTAGGTGAGAATTTGTACAAGGAATTTGATAGTCCAAAGTTTCATACTGAACATATTTTGACAAACGTCACGGTGATGGATAGGATATTTGAGTTTCGAGATTGTGCATCGCCTTTGGTAGAGCTGAAAGAAGATCCTATTACTGGTATCTAAAGCTTAAACTTTTTTTCATTTTATTTATCATTGAATATATTCTCATTTATTTTATCCAGGTGAGAGTAATTTCTTCGTCGTAGTCAGAACAGAACTTAAAAAGCACTTTAGAACACACACTGATGGAATTCTACACTTCACCAATTGCTGTTACAGTTTCTGGTACTCGATATCTACCAATCGTTATTATTATCTTGATCCTTATCAGTGCAATAAAAAAGGAAGGAAAGTATCATCAGGTGGAAGAAGCTGTCTTTTTATTTTTTCAAAAGTCTGTGATATGGTGCAACAAATGTTTCTGAATAAATTCAAGGACACTACAGGATTCTTCATTCACAATCTTCATGTGGAATCCGTCAATGAGTTGCCTAGTAATAAATTTCAAGAAGATCCAATATGGGTATATCTTGACTACCACTGGAGCTTTTCCCATGGACTTGAAATCAGGAAAAAAAAGAAGGGATGTAAGATTAAAATGCAGCAAATAAAAAGGAAAGATAAACCCTCTTGGAATCACTATGTGATTGAGATTCCGAATTTAATCTACTCTGTTTGGGGTACTATAGGAAGTTATGATTCTCGATTTGGCGAACGAGCTGGCAAGAACCAGGCAGCAATTTGTGTGGCTATTTTGGCAATGCAAAATTTGAGCCATCCTTCACAATGGGGACCTTCAATTCTTGATTCAGCGGTAATATGCGGCGATTGTTTCTACACAGAGAGCTTGAAAAGTTCAGTAAGAAACTGTTGTCCTCATCCAAACAGATTTAATCTTCAGACTTGTTTTAAAGTTTTTCCACACATCTGGTCAATTGACTTTAAGCCAAACATGTGTGGAATTTTGTACGGAGGAAGAACCGGAAAGCCTTTAGCTGTGA
This sequence comes from Belonocnema kinseyi, assembly GCF_010883055.1. Lineage (NCBI taxonomy): Eukaryota > Metazoa > Arthropoda > Insecta > Hymenoptera > Cynipidae > Belonocnema > Belonocnema kinseyi. The sequence continues at coordinate 19,260,528 of NC_046663.1, forward strand.
TTCTGAAATTGGCTTTGAAAGAAGCTCCCAATATTTTGATCGAATGTGCAAACACAGTTCTGGCAGTTTGTAGTTCAGATGACGGCTTTTATGCTGCCGATTCTCGTTGGACAGGACCACCCCTTCATCAAAAAAATCACGGTTCTGTTTACGTTCTTCGTTGTAAAAACATAAATAGTCTAGTTTATGCTCTCATCAAAATTTTGAATACCAACCAAAGACTAGAATTCTACGTTACACCTGTAATCTTTGACTTTAGTCAAACAGACTCTAGGGTCGGTGGAAATAATAAAAAGAAGATTCTTCTTGATCCTGTTCGAACAACGCCAGGACGAACCATACAAGAATGGCCCTTAATTCCTGGCGCCGTCACTGTTCCTAATGAAGATAATTATCAACAATATAAAAGAAACTTGAAGTTGGGACTACAGTACGGAAAAATTTTAGAAAATCCGCCAATACAATCACCTGAACCCAGAATCAGCAAGGACAAATTGAACAATGTGCTAATAAGTACACTTTGGCATTCAGACGTTGAAAAAGTTATTCCAAAGGAGTACACAAGACAAATTTTTGATCCATCTATGGTCAGACATGATTCGAAAAAATGCCAAGGTGCTCGAAGCGGAGCAATGAAAGTACCCGGCTATATTTCATCAATTACAGATATGCTGGAACGTTGCGATGATTATCCGAGGGTTATAGATTTCGCAAATGATAGCGATGGAACTCCACCGCTTCTTGATAAACCGGTTGAGTCTCTTGCACAATCCAGTTTTATTCTAGAGGAGAGTCGGCGCAGGTTTGAGAAAGAAACAAAGGAAATGCGTGATGACAAATTTAAGATTTATAAGCATTACATTCCAAATTCAAGGGAAAAGGAGAATTATGAGAATACAAATTCTGAGGATGGTGATGATGGATCCGTTGAAATGGAAATAAGTGATGATGGATCTGATGACACGATAGCAGGAGATGATTAGATAATATTTTTTTGAATTAATATTACCTCAACGTGGAAGCAAAGATTTTAAATAAATAAAAAAAGATAAACCTTGAAGCGTTTAAAGATGATTTAGTGCTTGTCTTTCCATAAAAGAGGATTTAAGAAACAATGAAATATTGCATGTACTGAATGAAATATGAACTTCTCTCTTTTTATTTTTGCCTTTCTTTATACATGGTAAATAATTGCATTTATAGGATGGCTATTAGAATTAATCATTTAAAGCGATTTATTTACTTTTATGTGATTTATAGTCAGATAAGGGACCGTACTTAAATTCAGTATGCGTTATAAATTTTATTCTCTAGTTGAAAATTAAGCGATTTTTTTTAAAAGACATTTTTTGTTGTAAATTAAATTTTTTTGTTATCAATTAATCTTTTTGGGTTGAAAATTCTAATTTTTTCTAAAATATTAACCTTTTGTTTAAAATTCATATTTTGTTGCTGATAGATCAACTGAAATTTTTTTTGGATGAAAACTATTTTTTTTTTATTTTCTGATTTTTATTAAAAAATTCATCATTTTTAGGGAAAATATTGCATCTTTTTAAATGAAAATGCAAATCTTTGGTTGAAAATTTAACTATCTTTTATTGAAGTTTGTGCTTTTAATTAAACAATTAATCTACTTAAGTAGAAACTGCATCTTCCTTGGATAAAAATGCAACTGTTTGGTTAAAAATTAAACTATTTTGTTAAAAATTAATATTTTTTGGTTGAAAGTTGTACTCTTTTTTTTTAATTTAACTATTTCGTAGGAAATTCACATTTTGTTGAAAATTTATATTTGGGCGTTCGAAACAAACTGGTATCTTATTTATATGAAAAATCAACTATATTTTGCTTTTATTAAAAAAAGAAACATCCGCTTCAAGCAAAATTTCATCTTTTTTAGAAAAAAATTCAAATATTTCGAAGTAAAATTAATTCTTTCATTCAAAACTTAGACTTTTTGATAAAAAACTTGTCTGTTTAAATTGAAAATTCAATTTTTTTTCGTATCCGCTTTTTTGTTGCTTAGAAATTCATGTTTTTATCCGAAACAGTCAACTAATAATTGTTTTTACAAAATTCAATTATTTTTTGAAAAATTCTTCTTTTAAATTTGGAAATTAATATTTTTTGTACAAATTTCGTCTTTCTTATCTTTTTTAATTGAATTTTTATCGTAGAAACTTATTTTTTGTTAAAAACATTCATATTTTAATCTTGAAAAGTTAACTAAAAAATTTTTTTTAACGGAACAATTTTGTTTAAAAGTCATCCTCTTTGTTTAAAAATTCGTCTTTTTCGATTAAAAATTCAATTTTTTATAGAAACTTATTTTTTATTTAAAAATTCATGTTTTGATCTTGAAAAGTTAACTGAAAACATTTTTTAACGCAAATTTAAGCATTTTTTAAAAAATATTTCTTTATCAAAATTATTTGGTTTTAAGAGAAATTTAATATTTTTGGATGAAAATACAACTACTTAGTAGAGAATTCAACAATTTTGTTTAAAAGTCATCCTCATTGGTTAAAAATTCGTCTTTTTCGATTAAAAATTCAATTTTTTTATAGAAACTTATTTTTTATTTAAAAATTCATGTTTTGATCGTAAAAAGTCAACTGAAATTTTTTTACAGAAGATTCAATTTTTTTGCAGAAAATTTATGCTTCTTATTACAAAATGTATACTGGTTTGTGCAAATCTGATCTTTCTGTGTTAAAAATGAAACACTGTGGTAGAGAATTCAACTACTTCGTTAAAAATTCATCCTTTTCGGTTGAACAAATTCGCCCTTTCTAATTAAACATTCAATTTTTTCCGTAGAAATTTATTTTTTATTCAAAAAATTCATATTTTCACCTTGAAAAGTTAACTAAAAACATTTTTTAATGCAAATTTAAGTATTTTTTTAAATCAAAATTATTTGGTTTTAATAGAAATTTCATATTTTTGGATACAAATGCAACTATTTGGTATAGAATTAAACATTTTTTTTAAATCATTCTTTTTTGTTAAAAATTCGTCATTTTGGATTGAAAAATAAATTTGTTTGTACTAACTTACTTCTTATTTTAAAACTCAAATTTTGATCGTGGAAACTGTAATTTTTTTAAACAGACTTTTTGCTTTAAAAATTAATTTGGTTCAAAATTAATCTTTTTTAATTAAAAATCGAACTATTTGGGTACAATTTAAAAGACATTCTTGAAATTAATTTTTTTGAATGAAGACTTGTGTTTGGTTCAAAATTTATCTGTTTAGTGGAAAAGCCTTTCTTTGTTTTATAATTAATTTTTTAACTGAAAACATAATTACAATTTTTTTAATTAATCTTTTTCGGTTTTAAATTCTCCTTTTTTTGAAAAAAAATCATTTTCTTGGATTGATATTTAATTGTTGTCAAGTAAAAAGGAATCCGTTTTCTGTCAAATTAACTTTTTGCTGAAGTCATATTTTTCGTTTTAAATTACATTTTTTTAGAAAATATTTGTCTTTGGCTTAAAAGTTCAAGAATTTAGATCAACTTTTAATTATTTTTTAAATAAAAAATACTAGCTTTTTAAAAATTTGTCTTGCTGGTTTCAAATACTTTTTTCTTTTTAAAATAAATTTCATGTTTTTTGATTGAAATATAAACAATGACATATTTTTGGTGGATTTATTTGTTATGTTAAAAGTACAAATATTCAGTTAAAATTTTATTATTTTGTTGCAAATTTCAGTATTTGTAAAAAAGTCATGTTTTATGGTATGAAAGACATTTTTTTGCTTAAAATAAATTAATAAATTTTGAAATTTGTATCCTAAATGCTGTTTTATTTAGTCTATATATATTTTATTTTAAAAATATTACAAGATTAAAATGTTGGTATTTGAATATTAATGATCAAAGAAAATGAAAAATTAGTCAAGGGAAAATCAGGGAATTCAACCCAAAAAGTCGAATTTTTAACAAAAAAAGTTTATTTACAACACTTTAGATTAAAAAATTACTTTGCAATGAAAAAATAATACTTTTCATCTATTTAAATTCAATGAAAAAGACGAATTTTTAACAAAAGAGTTATTTTTTCAAGTTTAAAAGTCGAATTCTTTACACAAATTTAAAATCAGTAAAGATGAATTTTTAACAAAATAGTTACTTAATCCAGATTAAATAGTTTGGGAAATTTAAATTCAACGATAAAATGAGAATTTTTAACAAAGTACATTAATTTTCTATCAAAGTGTTGAATTTTTAAATTATAATGAATAAATTTTCTATCAAAAATAAAATAGTCAATTCTTAAGATAAAGAACATAATGTTGAGGGAAACAAAAACAAATTTTCAACAAAAGAATTAGGTTTTTGACCAAAAAGCTTAATGCTGAAAAATTGATTTTGAAGGACGCAGTTAAAATTGAATTTCAATTAGTTGAATTTTTAATACAAAAAGATCAATTTTTCACGACATAGTGAAATTTTCAAATGAAAATGATCAAAGTTCCACCAAAAAGATTAATTTTTTAAGAAGGAAAATTTTTTAACAGAATTGTTAAGTTTTAAAACCAAAAAGTCAAATCATCTTCAAAAAAAGTTCAATTTTCAACCCAAAAATAAGATTTTTTAACAGAAAGTTAATTTTTTATCAAATAGTTTAATTTTTTCAACGAAACCTTTTTATTTTATCAAATTTTTGCATCTCGAAGCCAAAAAGCAGATTTTTCTACTATTAAATTAATCTTCTGTCAAATTGTAAAATTTTTAACTAAGCTAATTATGTACAAACAAAGACGAATTTTCAACAAAATAAATGAATATTTAACCAAATATATGAATTTTCTACAAAAATAGATCAATTTTCATTTTAAAATAGCAGTTTTCAACTAAAAATAATGGAATAGTTTCATTTTTTGTTTAAAAAAAATTAATTCCAAAAAGAAAAAAATTTTCAAAAAAGAAGTTAAATTTTTAGCCAAAATGGTGAATTCTTAACTAAGCTAATTATTCAAGAACGACGAAGAATCTTCAACAAAATACATTAATATTTAACCAAATATTTTAATATTCTACAAAAATAGATCAATTTTTATTTTAAAATAGCAGTTTTGAACGAAAAAATGAAACAGTTCCATTTTTTTTTCAAAAAAATTAATTCCAACAAAAACAAAAGTTTTCAAAAAACTAGTTGAATTTGCAACCAAAATGATGAATTTTTAATTAAAATGATAAATCTCCAACATAATTCAGGGAATTTTTAAAAAAAGATTTCGAAATTTAATTAAATAGTTGCATTTTTAAGAAAACATAGTTTTTTTACCCCAGAAGATTAATTTTCTATCGGAAAAGACGAACTGATAAACAATTGATAAACGAAATGATAAATATTTTGAACAAAATACTTAAATTTTAAACCAAGGAGCTAAATTCCTAATTAAAATTGATTTATTACTAATAACTTGATTAATAATATTATTTTTATATTATTGATTGTCATATTAATTGTAAAATTTTTAATTTAGATCAATTTCATTGAACTAAAAGTGAATAAAAATAAATTAAAATTATTTTCAATTCCTTCTTGTTTGTAAAGTTTTAAAAACAAAAGCCCGATTAAAAAAATAAAAATGTAATTTTCAACAGTCTCGCACAAGGTATAAAATTGTCAAATTAATTATATTCGGCATTGATAAGCCATAAATCCCATTCAGATACTTTTAATTCATTTAGATTATATACCGTAAGTGTAGTTAAAAAAAAGTGATAAAATTGATTTAACACGAGAATATTGCGAAAAATTTTACAGGGTCAGGTACAATTAAAATAATTATTAATTAGTTATAATTACTTTAATGATGGAGTCTTTAGGTTCAAGGCGTGAATATGATAGATTTCTTAGCGATGTGAATTATTAATTACAAGAAATTACAAAAAATTGCGATTACAAGAAATTTTCTAGATTATAAAGAGAACGATCGATTATTTGTGAACTTTGCAACTTGGGAATATAAACTTGCTGCGAATTTGATCTTGAGTGTTTTCACTTTGTTTTATTTATAATTAGTACCTTGCTTTCTCATCAGCATTAATTAACAAATATATTTTCTACCTCATAAATGATACACTAATGATTTTTTAAAAATATTTAAACATTTGTTATTCTTAGATCACCTTTGAATTCTAAGAACAAAAAAATTTAAATATAAAAAACTGATTTTTCAAATATTACAAATTACGATACCTTCCTGACTCCCTGAATAAATTTATCAATTTTAAAGTTCAATAGATTCGTATAGAATTTTAAAACCCTTTATATTCTTGCATTAACCGTGAATTATGTTGACGAAAAAATTAGATTAGAAAAAAATTGTCCAATATTATATCACCATATTTATTATTATAATTATATTATATTATTATAATATTATAGGTCAATCGATTTATCTCGAATTAAGGAATCTATCCTATTCTTGCATCAACTTTGAATTCTGTTGATAAAACAATTTTAATATAAAAAAACAGATTTTTCAATTATCATAAATGATCATACCTTCCTTACTATCTTTTAAAATTTTTTAATGGTAAAGGTCAATAGATTCGTATAATATTCCAGAAATTTTACTATTTTTACATTAACCTTGAACTATGTTAACGAAAAAATTTCGATTGTAATTTTTCTTTCAAATATTATACATGACCTTCTTAGATTACTTACTTGCTATTTAATCAAATCTATTAATATCATAGGTCAATCGATTCGCATCCGATCAAAAAAATTTTCTGTTCTTGCATTCACTTTAAATTAGGTCTGAGAAATAATATTTACTAAATCTTTATTTAATCTTTTAAGTCACTATTACTTCCTTACTATCAAGGAAAATGTATAATATTATAGGTCAATCGACTTATTTCGAATTAAGGAATCTTTCCTATTGATACAACCACTTTGAATTCTGTTAATTAAAAAAATATATATTACAAGGAACAGATTTTTTGATTATCATAAATAACAACACCTTCTTTACTCTTTTATAAAATTTATTAATAGCGAAGGTCAATAAATTCGCATATAATCCAGAAATTTGTTCTATTTTTTTATTAACTTTAAATTATGTTGATGAAAGACATTATATTAAAAAAAATTCAAGTACTGTAAATGACCTACTTAAATTACTTTATTAGTCTTTAATCAAATGTATTAATATCATAGGTCAATTAATTCGCATCGAATTAAGGAATCTATTATATTCTTGCATCAACTTTTAATTGTGATAAGGAAAACATATTTACTAAAATGTATTTTTAGTTTTATAAGTCAAACTTCCTTACACTAAAAAAAACAATAAATATTATAGGTCAAACGATTTTTCTAGAATCAAGAAATCTTTACCATTATTGAATCAACTTTGAATTATGTTGATGAATATTTTTAATACAAAATTTTTTCAGATATTATGAAAGGCCTCCACAAATGACTTCCTTATTTATTAATTAAATGTATTGATATTATAGGTCAATCGATTCTCAACAAATTAAGCAATATTTTCTTTCTCGAATTATTTTAAATTATTTTATTAAAGAAACCTTTGCTAAAAAACTGTTTGTTAAATATTATTATTGACCATAATTGCTCAACTCTTCAAAAAAATGCATAAGTATTATATGTCAATAAATTCGTCTGGAATTAAGGAATTTTTAATATTCTTAATCAACTTCAAATTATGTTATTATAAAAAGGTTTGTTAAAAAAAAATTTGTTTGCTATTATTATCGACCATAACTTTCTAAATCCTCAACAAAATTCATGTGTATTGTAGGTCAATCATTTTATCTTAAATCAAGAAATCTTTCCTATTCTTGCATCAACTGTAAGTTATGTTATTAAAAAAAGGTTTTTTAAACAAATTTTTGTTTAATATTATTATTGGCCATAATTTCCTAACTCTTCAGCAAAATGCATGAATATTATAGGTCAATCGATTCATCTCGAATCAAGCAATCTTTCTCATTGATGCATCCACTTTTAATTATGTTAATAAAAAAAAGTTTTAATATAAAAAACAGAATATTCAATTATCATAAATAACCATATCTTCTTCATACTCTTATGAAATTTTTTTAATAGTAAAGGTCAATAGATACGTATATAATCCAGAAATTTGCACTATTTTTGCATTAACTTTAAATTATGTTAATGAAAGACATTCTATTGAAAAAATTTTTTCTAGAATTATAAATGGCGTCCTTAAATAACTTTATCAACTTTATTTGTATTCATATCATAGGTCAATCGATTCGCATCGGATCAAACAATCTTTTCGATTCTTGAATCAATTTTAAATTATGTCTGAACAATAAGATTTACTAAAATTTTCTTTAAATCTTATAAGTCACCATTAATTACTTGCTATCAAGCAAAATGTATAAACATTATAGGTCAATCGATTTATTTCGAATTAAGAAATCCTTCCTATTGATGCAACCACTTTGAATTATGTTAATTAAAAAAAAAATTATTATAAAAAACTGATTTTTCAATTATTATAAATAACCATACCTTCTCTACTCTCTAATAAAATTTTTTAATAGTCAGTCTCAATATATTCGAAAATAATCCAGAAATTTGTTTTATTCTTGCATTAACTTTAAATTAAGTTGACGATAAATTCGATTGAAAAATTTCAAATATTATAAATGACCTCCTTAAATTACTTCCTTACTCTTAAATCAAATGTATTAATATTATAGGTCAATCGATTCGCGTCGAATCAGAAAATATTTCCTATTCTTGCATGAACTTTAAATTATGTTATTAAAAAAAGAGTTTCGCTAAAAAAAACTTTTGTTTAATATTATTAATGACCATGATTTCCTAATTCTTAAACAAAATGCTGGAGTACCACAGGTCAATCGATTCATCTCGAATAAAGGAATCTCTGCTATTCTTGCATGGGCATTAAATTATATTATTTTAAAAAGCTTAACGTGAAAGTTTTTGTTTAATATTTTTATTGCTCATTACTTCCTAATCCTTGAACAATGTGAATGGGTATTATAGGTCAATTGATGCATAGGAAATCAAGGAATATTTTCTATTTTTGCATTAGCTTTGAATTCGGTGGACGAAATAAATACAATTGAAAGAAAAATTTTAAAAATTATAAATGACCTTGTTAAATAACTAACTTACTCTTCAACCAAATGTATTAATATTATAGGTCAATCGATTCGTATTGAATTAAGCAATATTTTATTTTCTTACATTAAATTTAATTTATGTTTTTAAAAGAGGATTGCTAACGAAATTTTGTTTAATATTATTATTGACCTCCACTTCCTCACTCCTTACCTAATTAAATAATTATTGTAGGTCAATCGATTCATTTCAAATCAAGAAATATTAACTATTTTCGCAGCAACTTTAGATTGTTATTTTAAAAAATGTTACTCCAAATTTTTTGTTTAATATTATTGTTGACCATAACTTCCTGAATCTGCAAAAAAATGCAGGAGTATTATAGGTCAATCAATACATATATAGAGTGAAGTAATATTTCCTATTCTCGCGTCTAAAATAAAATATTTTGACGAAAAAAATGCTATTAAAAATAATTTTCAAATATTATAAATGACTTCCTTAAATTACTACTTTACTCTTAAATGAAATTTATAAATATGATAGGTCAATCGATTCGCATCGAATTAGACATTCTTTTTTATTCTTGCACCAACTTTAAATTATGTTTTTACAAAAAGGTTTAATAACAAAAGTTTTTTTAATATAATTTTGACCATAACTATTCTTGCATAAAATTTGAATTCTGTTAATAAAAAAAATTTTGCTAAAAATAATTTTTTTAAATATTATAAATGACCGTAGCTTCTCCAATCTCCAAAAAATGTAGTACTTTTACACATCTATCGATTGGTCTAAAGTTAAAGCAACTTTAAAATTTTTATTTCAACTTTAAATTCTGCAAAAAAAGTTTCATTATAAAAAACTTAGATCAGGAATTGTTTATTTTGGTAGGTTATGTTATCTTCTCACCAATAATTAGTATTTTCAAACAAAAAACATTATATTTCAAAAAAGACTAAGAATCTTTTAATAATATTGGAACGTTAATGTTTTTAGTTGAAGGTTAGTACTTTTAGTGGAAAAAATTTAAATTCAAAGAAGAGTCACAACTTTTAAAAATTATAGGTTATGTTAGAGTTTCACAACCAAAACTGGTATTTTAAAACAAAAGTAATTTTAGTTCAAACAAGATTGGAATTTTGGAACAGTTAGATAATCTTTTTTTCTCAGAAATGTATGTTTTTTATCAAAAAACATTAGATTTCAAAGACTGTTTAAAACCTTTTAAAGATATTGTACAATTTCAAAGCAGTTTGAGGTTATGTTTTTTTTTACTGGAAATCCATGACTAGAAACGGCAGTTATTAACTTACCAAGAAAATTTAAAAGTCAGGTCCTTTTTCTGTTACGGTATATTGGTGTTTTTTTTTCGTCGAAAATTGGTATTTTTCATTTTTAAAAATCGTAAGATTTTTGTGATTATTATTATTCTTCAGATTACTATGCATAGTTATTAAATTTACTATTTTTTGTTGGCATTTTATACCGAAAATCGTACTATCATGAAAAAAAGAATTGGATGTCAAAGATAAAAATGTTTTTAACCATTTTCAATTTTGGAACACTTTTAAGGTTATGTTAACATTTTTTACCGCTAATCTGTTACTTTAAAGAAAAATAATTGAATTCAAAAGATTATTTACAATTTACAGCTATTTTTCATCATAGTATTTATTTAACTGCTTTTAACGTCGAAAATTGGTATTTTTTTTTAAATCATAAAATTTTCCAGATTTTGACTCATTTATTCAATTCACAATTTTCATCTTTTTTGTCGTTTTATACCGAAAAAGGATTCTTTCAATGAAAATCGTTGGATTTGAAAAAAAATTAAAACAATTTCAGGCTATGCTTGCGTTTTTTACAGGAAATCGGTATAGAGATTTCAAAGCAGACGTAAAATTTTGGAACTATTTCAGGTTATGTTAACAATGTCCAAATGCAACCGGTATACTGTAAGTCTAAAATTGCTTTTATTTATTAAAAATCATTAAATTTCAAAAAATATTTACAATTTTTGCAATATATAGACAATAATAGATTATGTTTCTATTCTTGGTGCGAAACTTTTTTTTTAATGCAACAGTTTTATTAGCTATACAAAAATCACACCTATGACCACGTCACACGACCGTCAGATGGGTAGCTACAGCGCACGACGAAATCAAAACGACATGCTCGAGAAACCCTTGAGTGTCTCGAGGACACGGAGCGATTCAAGGATATCAACCCTCTGCGTCCACCGCGCAACCACAAAAAATTTTATTAAATAAATTTGTATATATTTTATACATATTTTTGGATTGGTCTGATAAAACTCACCTTTTTTTATCCACTTTGACATTTGTCCTCACTTTGTCGGTGTCAGCTCCAGAGACTTTGTCCTTGTTTCGGTTGAAAAGTTGAGAGAAGGTGTTTTTACGTCTTCTTTGTCGTCCGCCTGTTGAGTTCACCTCAGAACGTGAATATCCGATTAAAATAAAAGGAGCCACTGACAAATTCCGAAAAATAAAATTCCCGACAATTTGAAATTCTGGAATTGGAAAATTCCCTAATAATAAAATTTCTGACAGAAAATTGCCTAATTATAAAATATTCAAACTAGAAAATACCCGAATTTAAACAATGAACTTTTTAATTTAAATTTGATTCATTTATTAAAAATACAATTAATAAAAATTGTCTGAATTATTTAAAATATTATTTGTAAATGTCAATATAATAAAATTCCCGTCAGCTTATAATATTACCGAATTTTAAGATTCCTGAATTTAAAAAAATGAACAATTTTCTTTTCGAAATATTATTAATTAAATAAAAAGACATATTATAAACTGTTTGAGAATTTTATTTTACGGAATTTTTCTCTCATCCCTTTTAATTGATAAAATTTGGGAATTTTCTAGTTCGAATATTTTATTATTTCGTCATTTTCTGTCGGGAATTGTATTATTCGAAACATTTATAATTTACGAATTTTATTATTCGGAAATTTCATTTTTTAAGTTTTAATCGTCTCTTTTAATTACTTGAATTTAGGAATTTTCAAATTCAGTAATATTATGAACAGTCAGAACTTTTCCAATTCGGGAATAATATTATTGGCAAATTTGAGAGTTGAGTAATTTTACGTCAGGAATATTATTTCTCGGAATTTTCCAGTAATTCGTTTTAATTATTTAAATTCGAAATTTTCCAATTCAGTAATATTATAAACTGTCCAGAAATTTATATTGGGGAACTTTCCAATTCGGTCATATTGTAAACTGTCGGAAAATTTATTATTCCGGAATTTTGAAATTCGGGAATTAAAATATCAGGAAATTTGATAATTACGGAATTTTATTTTTCAGGATTTTACAGTCGTCCTTTTTCATTTTTTAAATTCGAAAATGTTAAAATTCGGTAATATTATAAATTGTAGGCAAATTTATTATTCGGAAACTTTCTAATTCGGGAGTTATATTATATTATCAGGAAATTTAATAATTTAAGAAAGTCCCACTAAGAAAATTTAATTTTTTGAGGATTTTCTAGTCCTCTCTTTTAATTATTTAATTTCGGGGATATAAAAATTCGATATTATTATAAACTGTCGGAAAATTTAAAATTCAAGACATCTATAATTTGGGAATTATATTATTGAGAGATTTAATCACTTAAGAATTTTACGCGTCAGGTATTTTATTATTCCGGAACATTCCACTTCGTTAATATTAAATAAAATATAAGTATATATTTTTTCTGTATATTTTTTATTCATATATATATATAATTTCATTATATCATTTTATAAATAAATATTTTGCGGAAATCTTCAGTCGTCCCATTAAAAGAGACGATTAAAAAATCCCGAAAAATAAAATTCCCTACACTATAAATTTCCAGAATGATTAAATTTCATAATAATATAATTTCCCAATTACAAATTCCCAGCAGTTTATAACGTTACCAAATTTAAATAATTAAAAGGGACGATTGGAAAATCCCAAAAAAAAATATTCCCGACATTTTAAAATTTCGTAATAATATAATTCCCGAATAATAAAATTTCTGACAGTTTAAAATATTAGAGAATTTAAAAATTTTCAAATATATATAATTAGAAGGGACGACTGGAAAATCTCGAAAAATAAAATTTCCGAAGTGGAAAATTTCTAAATTATCAAATTTGGAAATCAAAGTTTACAATTTAGGAATTACATCATTGGGAAATTTAATAATTTGATAATTTTCCACTTCGGCAATTTAATTTTTTTTGTTCTTTGAATCTTCCCTTTTAATTATTTGAGCATGAGCTGAAAATCAAAACCTGAAAAATAGAATTCCCGAAAGGAAAAATTCTTGAATGATCAAATTTCCTAAGAATATAATAAAAAAATTGGAAAATTCCGGAATCCTAAATTTCCTGAACAGTTTATAATATTACCGAATTGAAAAATTTCCGACAGTTTATAATATTACTGAATTTGAAAATTCCCGGCAGTTTATAATATTACTGAATTTGAAAACTTTCGTATTCAAAGAGTCAATAGGGGCTATTGAAAAATCCTGAAAAATGAAATTTCCGAATTTTTAAATTTCCTAATAATGTAATTCCCTAATTGTAAAAATCCAGAATAATACATTTTCCGACATTTCGTAATTTTGCTGAATTTGTATATTCCCCAATTTAAATCTTTTAAAGGGATTACTGAAAGATCCGGAAAAATAAAATTCCCGAATTCGAAAATTTCCGAATGATCAAATTTCCTAATAATTTAATTTGCAAATTGCAAAATTTCAGGATAATAAAATTCCCGAAAGTTCATAATATTACCGAATTTAAAACTCCTCTAATATGAGAATTCTCGAATTTTTATAATTAAAAGAGACGACTAAAAAATTCGAAAAAAAAAGAAATTCCTGAATTATTAAATTCTCGAAGAATAAAATAAAAAGGAGATCATAAGTGTTACGAAATAAAAATTATGATTAATTATTTGTGTCATATTTATGCTTTTAATTAAATAATTATTCACTGCAGGGTGGTCTCCCCTATTTCAATAAATATAATATAAGGGATGTATTCCAAAATAAAATAATCCATTAAAAACAGAAATTATTATAAAAAGAACCATTTTTGCAAAATTGGGTATGGGTAATCTCTAAATATTTTTATTAAATTCTCTCAAAATTCAGGGGAAATTTAGACATCAAATGGAACAATTTAGAGGGGAGCCATTTAAAACCAAATTTTTTTGATCACCCTAATATTTCTAAATAATTTTTTTTGTCAAATCTTATATTTATGAAAAGTTCAACAAGAAAGATATACAATTTTATTTTTTCGATATTTAAATATGCTGTTTAATAAATTATTTATCTTTATGGAAATCAATAAAAAATTTTTTTTTTAATTTCTTTTTGCAAGTTATCGAAAACTTAAACTGAATTTCAAAATGTCCAAAAATTCCGATTCAAAATATGACCTTGTATGTACTTTTAAAATTTGAAAATTTTTTAATACATATCAACTTTATTTATTATTCATAATAAATAAAACCGACAGATGGTGCCATCTGGCTGCGCGCCTGAAAGTTTTGTCGAGAAATTACAGATTCCAACAATATCATGAAGTTGCAGATAAACTTATAGGGGCCGTCTATAATCTAATTATATAAAAATATTTTCTAAAAAAAAAATTTCAACCCAAAAAGACAAATTATCAACAACTGAAAATTGATTTTTAAATAAAGATTTGCATTATAACTAAATAATTCAACTTTGAAACACAAGATACATATTTTTAACAAAATAGTTTAAGTTTGAAACAAATTGACACATTTTCCAGCCAAAAAGATAAATTTTCTAGAAGGCAGTTGAATCTTTCACGAAAAAGTTAATTTTCAGGTAAGAAAAATGACTTTTTTACGCAGGAGATGATTTTTCAATCCAAAAGGAAGAATAATTAACATTATATTTGAATTTTCAACAAAATAATTCAAGTTTTCATGTATTACAAATCTGTATTACAATCCTTAATAATTTTGTTATGTTATGTTTTGTTATTATTTTTACCTAAAATTGTTTTTGTTAATAAAAAATGTTGAAGGAATATTTACAATATTTGAACAATGACAGGATATGTTAGCGTTTTTAACTCAAAACATTATTTTTGATAAAAATAATTTAATTTAGTAAATATTATAAATTTTTTTTATGAATATTAAATTTTTATTCATAAAATTACGCGGGACAAAAAATAAAAATCGCGCGCAATACGTCCGTGTTTGCTTTCCACTGCAATAAAATATTAATTATATTCATAAATAAATGAGAAAACGGTAATATTCAAAATATTATAATTCTAAATAAAAATATTTTTAAAAAAGATAATATTAAAGAGCGAGATATCGTTGGAAGATTTTTTTTATATCATTTTAGATTTTAGTAAAATTGGATATTGTGGAAAAAATTATGCAGTTGATAATATTAATTAATCAGGTCGCAACATAAAATTAAACGAAAAATTATTTTTATTGAAGCATTAAAATAATTTATAATTTATATTTTCATAAAAATTAGTATTATTAATAATATTTTCAACTAATTTCAGAAAAGTTAAGACATATTTTTGAAAATTGTACTCAGATACTTATTCCACAATATCACACAAACTTAAAAGAATTACATAATTGAAAAAAAGGTATTTCAGAAATAAATAAACTTTTATCATAAGAATTAGTGTTACAAAATTAAAGTTCAATCGGTATGTAATTTAATGTTGTGAACGTAATTATTCAGCTGATAATTAATTCCTGACCTTATAACATTAAAGTAATTTTTATTCTGCATTTTTTATTATACAAATTATGACCAACATTAAATTAACACATTAACGTATAAATTAAAAAAAATGAATGCAAATGTCCATTTTACAACATCGGGATCCTTTAAAAAATTATGTAAATAAAATAGGGATGTTTTAATATAAATAAACTTTTATTATGTAAATTATGTGCAATATTAAATTATATAACATTCAAATCAATAATCAATCTATTTCCAGAGATCATAGGTTGTAATAGAATCAATAGAGTTAATTAGTTTAAAACATTAAATAATTCTAATAATATTTACATTATATTTTCTCTAAATTTGAAACAGCATTTCTGTATTTGTAATTTTTTAATAAACTTAAAAACTAATTTTGAAAAAATCGAAATTATTTATTTATAATTTTGTAAATTAAATTTAGATACTCATTTCACTTCATAAGCTTCCAAAAAAAAAATCAAAATTAATCAGCTAAAAATTAATTAAATAGTTCACAACATAA
>NC_046663.1:19277067-19317061 GCF_010883055.1 Belonocnema kinseyi
AATTTTAATTGCTGAACATCTTTCCTTCTTTTGAAATAATTCTAGAAAATTCAATATTTCACAGAATTATTTAATAAATATTTAATCATTACGAAAAAAAAAGTATTGAACCATTATTTTAATTGAAAATTCGAATAATTTAAAGCTTCAGAAGAATTCATCTTTTACGATTTACAGGATGTAAAAATTGTTAAAATGAATAAAAATGGTTTAAATAATTGAAGAATATCCTAAAAAAAATTACTTTTATCATTCTTTAATTGTGTAATCAACCTGAGAAAAAACTCGGGAAAAATTGTTCAAATAATTTATTTCCAAATATGTTATGTTTGAAATATTATTATTGAAATTCATCAACTGTATTATTTATCCCGAAAAATGATGACTTTTTACATTTTAAATGTGAGGAAAAAATTGTCTAAGCAAACAGTAATTGTTTAAAAAATAACACTTAGTGAAAAACAATTGAAAATTTGAGACTTTTTGTGACTTATCGAAATAGTTTCCAGTTCGTCAGTAGAATACAATTTATTATGGTAAAAGAAAATCAATAAAAAAAGTAATTCTTGTGTATTTACAACGTTGAACTCATTAAAATCCATATATTTGATATGAAATGTATATCTTATAATCTGTCCTACGTGTCGTTCTGTTTTCAGAAAGTGAAGAAATTGAGTTTCTCAATTTTTAATCAAATGAAAAAGTTTCAGAAAAAGCTATTTGAAGACGTTACAGGGGAAGAAATCTTTTATTCTTCTAAAATATTGTCCGAATAAGGGTTATCCGCGATTTTCCGTGCTAAATTCATGAGTACTGTGCGCCCTCCTAGTATTTCGTTTATATAATAAATAATAAAACAATATTTTTATTATTTACAATATTCAGACAGTTGAATATTAATTATTTACTCACATAAATATAGTTAAAAATTTTAAAAAACGCATAGATGAGGTAGCAAAATATTAAAATTTTGTATTTTGATTTATTGAAATTTGAATATACCGCCAAATTGTCTAAAATGGAGTTGAGATTGTAGGTTATGTTAACTTTGAATTGAATTGTGCATGAGAAAAGTTCTGAATACAAAAGTCGAACTCTAGCGCCACCTGACCCTTGAATTAAAAAAATACAGTTACAGCCATAGCGGGTGTTACCGGTAAAATAGAACATATTTACCAACACTGATTATTTTTATACAAAAAAAAAATTTCTTTTCTAGCTCCACGCAAGAATATACAGCTTGCTTTAACGTTAATTAATACTCCCCAAAAATTTGTCCGCTTTTTTTAACTTTTATTTTTACATATGGGAACAATTTCGATCTTGGGACTGGATTGGTCGGTTAATTTGAGTACCGTTTTATGTTCAGAGCAAGTTAATCAGAATTCAGGATTCCAAAAAACATTCTCAAATATCTAAAAATCGCTGACACCCTTTCCAGTTCTAACCAAAAAAGTGATTAATGACTACAAAAGAATTCAAAATAAGTCAAATAAAATTTGTTTTTTTTTTATATTTAACAATCCATGTGATCCAGTAAAACGGGAGTTAAGGGATAAGAATTCTCTGCATTAAATTGTTTACTTATTATTTGTTTATAACTTGAAGGCAAAGCAAACTAAGAAATTGCCGAAAAACTACAACTTTGAAGAAATTATTCAAGAAAATATACTTATAAACAATAATAAATTGTCTAAACAATCTTGTTTAGTAACTTCAAATTATTATTACCTCAATCTAAATGAAAAGTGGAGAAAAAGTGAAAAATTTAATAAAAACCTGCAATTTTCTAGCATGATTGTGAAAAAATATTCTTATAGATGATAAAAAATTGTTTTAAAATTACTTCTGTTGAATTCAATTGTCTTAAAATAATTGGCTTGACCTAAATAAAAAGTTGAATAAATCCGAAAAATCCAGTAACTTTCTAATTTTATTCTAGAGAAAATTGTTTAAAAAATTAAAAAACTCAAATAATTATTTTTGTTAAATTTTATCCATTATCACTACACTCTAACTGGGAACTAAACAAAAATATGAAAAATTAAGAAAAACCGCAACTTTCTAGAATTATTCAAAGAAAATGTTATTGAAAATAATAATTACGTTGTTTAAACAATCTTGTTTTTTAACTTTAAATAGTATTACCTCAATCTAAATAGAAAGTGGATAAAAAGTGGAAAATTTGAGAAAAAACCTGCTTTCTGTTTATTTTAATCGATTATTCCCTCGATCTAGCTAGAAACTTGAAAAAGAGATCTATTTTAAGAAAAAATTACTAAGATTTATCATAAATTGTTTAAACAATTTGTGAAAACATATTATTATTATTAGTTATGCATAAAAATTCGAAAAATAAATTTCCAATGCATTTTTGGAGCATCTAGGATCTAATCATCTATTCACTAGTGTACATTACAGACAGGTAAGTTTTGGCTCAACTCGACCGAAAAATAAGAGGGGCCCTGCAATGCTTAAGCTAAACACTGACCGTTGGCTCAATTCGAGCGCACCCGTGCCGAGGTCGACCGTTTCCTTAAGTACCTAGAAAAAACGTGTTCGGCGTCAAAGTAAAAGATTAGAAGGAGACTAAATCATAAATACATGAATAAATTTCTTAAGAGAAGAAAATCTGAAACATAAAGAAGTTGGGATAACAGAAATACATAAAAGTGGAAAGTAACAATTCCAAATAAATCTGCCTAACAGCTGTGTTGGAAGAGCCTTCATCCAAATTCGAAGGGTGACAAATATTTCGAAAGCAGTATTAATAAAAAATGGAAAAATAACAAAAAATATAAAAAATAAAATAAAATTGTTACGACGTAACATCCCGGCCCCTTTGAACGGTCGAAGTTCGAAATAAAAGAATAAAAAGCCGCTGATTTAAATTAAGTTCATCAACAATTATTGAACCTATTTATCAGCTGACATTTTACCGTAAAGTGTACACATTTACTCGATGGGTAATAGATACAATGTTTTCAACGCTCGCCTAGCGGTACCAGACGTATTCTGAAGCGTTACTTCTCGGACGATTCCATCTCATCCAGGATGAATCTTGATGATGCGTCCGAGACTCCACTTCAGCGGGGAAAGATGGTCTTCCTTGACAACGACGAGAGTTCCGCTAGCGATGTTGGTTTGATCAGTCGCCGATTGCCACTTTCTGCGAGCGATCATCTCGTTCAAATACTCTTCATGCCATCGATCCCAGAAATGTTGTCGTTCTTGTTGAGCCAATTCCCAACAGTTTAGGCGACATTCTGGAACAAGGCGTAAATCTTCTTGCGGTAAAGCAGTCAAAGAACATCCAATTAGGAAATGAGCTGAGGTGAGTGGGAGGATATCGTTTGGATCGGATGACAATGGGGTGAGTGGACGCGAATTGAGGATTGCCTCGATCTCAACTGTCTTGTACCCCGTTGTCAGGTTATGTGACGAGTATTTGATGTAGCAGGACAGTGTGTGATGGGGGGGAAAGTGATTTTGAATCAGATGGCTGACGGGAGGTACAGGTGCTGGATGGGAGAGGTACTCGTATCATATGAGGCCGGTTAAGGATAAGAGGAGTCAGAAAGGCAGGAGTGCGGTGAAGCCTGCATAAAGCGGGGCACAGACGGGGCTGAGCCTAGTCACGTGAGGCCGACCGGAGAGCGGCGGTCTTGTTTACCTGTTGGCGCGCGGCGATCCACCGGTCAAGTCCTTGCATCCCTCGTGGTGGTTTGGCTTGACTGGTTGGTGGGGGCAAGCATACACGCTTGATGTCCCCCTTCATAAGTTTCCGCCAGGCGGATAACCCGTCCATGTATATAGCGGTTGGATGAGGGTTGAGTTATGGTCACCGAGTGCGGCTTTTTGTTGTATTTTTTTGTGGGGGGGGAAGGGTAAGGAAGAAGGAGGGGAGAGAAAATCCTGGGTTAAATGTGCGGGAGCCCAAAATTGGATCGCCGACCCGGAGTTGGTGTAGGTCGGTGAGTCGCCACCAGATGACTTCCTTTTTTTTTTTTTATTCAAATTTCCCACCCTCCATTATTCATCGAAATTTATATTCCGCCGGTGACTTCCGAAGAAGCGTTTTGTGGGAGGGGAACCTAGAAGGGAGGGCGACAACGACTCGGGCGTCTCGTAGGCAGAGAGAAGCAGGGTGTCCGATCCTGGTTCCGTGGGAGTGATCCTGGCACTCGGGGTGCTAGGAGGGGCCAGATCGGGCGAGGCACCGGCACACGGATTCCCGCTCAAAGACTGAGCATCCGCGATTGTACCGGGCTGTGGATGGTCAGCAGCGTTGTCTCCAGGTATAACAACGAGGTTAATTTTCATAAGTTCCCCTGGCACTGGAAGGGGTGCGGCCGGGGCCACCTTTAAATCCCATTGACATGGGGGAGAATTTGGGCAGTCCCGTACTATAGGCCGGCTTGGTCCGGCCGCTGGAGTCGCCCCGCCGGGTGAGATTTGTCGGCGGGAAGACGTACCGAGGTTCCCAAATAAACCGCGGCACCCGCAAGGACAGAGGTAGGCGACGACTAGAGAAAGGACGTCTCTGCCGTGGGTCCCGTGTTCCGTCGTTACCTCGACAGATCTCTAATAGATTGGGAGCCCCGGGTATCAGTAACCCAGGCTCGTGTGGGTCGTAAGGCGGCCCGGCGAAACGAGGCGGTGAATTGGGGATGGCGGGGCGAACTGCTTCGTTGACGGCTCGTTGAAGTTGCTCTCCTTGAGCTCGCTGGCGCTGTCGTTCCCGGTGATTTGTCTGACGCTCGGCGGCTCGTAGAGCCCGCTCTTCTGCGGGTAATGCCGCCTCTTCTGCTTGACGCGCCCAGCGAAGCCGCGTCCGGCGATTAGGCCGCGGTCCTCGGCCTTCCCTTGACATAAAAGGGGGTCAATGAGGAAAGCGCACCGTACACACGCGGAAGTGTGAAAAACACTCGGGTGGTCGTAAACCCGAGAGAGTGCAGTTGGGGCGACTCGGCCCGCTTCCTGATACTTCCAATGGAGGCACGACAACCTCTCGGCCGATAATGTCTCCACGAAAGTACCGCACCACCCGAGAAGAAAACAACCTTTCGGCCGATGTTCCCTCGGATGACGGAAGGTACCGTGAATCGCGGGGAATGGCACTATCAGGCAAGCCTGGCACCACAAACCCTTTATTTTTGCACTCACTTATACACTTCACCGATGTTCGCGAAACACTTAATACACTTGACAGCTGAAGACAACTAACTCACGGGGGTGCTTGGTGGTTGAAGCCGACGATTTCTGCTGGCACTATAGCTCGATGGTATGGAGAAGGTGATGAGAGGGTAGGCTGTCACGGACAGCAAAGAACTCTAATGAAGTTGGTTGAAGACCGTTTATTTTTCTTAAAAAAGTTTTGCACATAGACAGAGAGAGAGCAGAGCGGAACTCAGGCTCTCCTTACTTCCTAAAGCGCACTGACTCTACAAAACCAGACTCGATGCTCGGTGACCGAGCGGGAGGCTGTCCGAGAGCAGTGGGAGCGGCAGCGGGCCCGCTGATTGGCTGCGACGCAGACAACGGAGTCGCAGCCAGCAGACGGGGAAGCGCTGCCACGAACGCACTACCTTGGATCTCACGCATCAGCACCGAAATTAATGTAAAATCGCTAATTATTAATTTGAATTTAAAAATAGAAATAATTAAGATAATTTAATGAAACTTAAAACTAGTGCTAGGTACTATACCAGCTTCATTATTCCGAAGGAATCACGAAGCTAGGGCAAATAGAACGGCAGTTGGATTTTTCTGATTATTAATTATTAATTTTGATTATTATTATTATTATTATATTTACTTTTATTCATATTTTAAAACTACCGCCCAACTGCCTCTCTATTTCGGCTAATTTAAAGATGGATGTCTTGTGTTAATTGTTCCTTTACACCTATATAATTAAAATTACTAACAATAAGCCTAGTTACTTACTTAATTAAAATATTTCTCTTGCCTTAAACGTTTTTTTTTTTGTACTCAACTTCAACCCTGGACTACCCTCTTGCTCGTTACTTTCTTTATTTTATTTATAATTTTTCCACATCGTTTCTCTTAAAGTATTTTGAACTTGGGTGATCCGGCGCTGGTTGAGCTCCCCGGTCTCGCCAGTGCGCCTAAGAAGAGAGGTAGAGGAGAGAGAAAAGAGAGAGAGAAGATGAGCGCGCGAAAGAGATAGGCACTGGCGTACGTGTTTGGACCTACCGCAATGTTTTCGTGTTGCACGAAAACACGACGGTAGCACGTGTTGACAGTTGACCGGGAAGGAATTTTCGGTTATCTGTGAGCCGTCTGGGCATGGCAGATGTGCCCAGACAATGCTATTGCTTTATAGGGGTGAGAAAACTCGTCCATAGAATCTCAGGAATTCTTAATTGGTCACGTAAAACTTTCACTTCAAATCATCTCCCGAAAATTTGAGTGAACGTCCGTAGGCTGTTTGAAGAATAGCTGAGGTTCTCAAATCTGACATTCGTCATACAACACAACAACATATGTATGCAATTGTTCATACGTGAGCAATGTGGTTCCAGCTATTCGAACAAAATAGTGCTTAAAAGATTTCACCGCAGCCTCCCAGAGTCCTCCAAAGTGAGGAGCTCTCGGCGGTAAGAAGCACCAATTAACCTCCTTGGTTAACAAAAATTGTTTAACCTTTTCGCCTTTTATCATATCAGTTACCTGCTTCAACAGTTTCTTCAATTCATTGTTCGCTCTAAAATTTCGTAGCATTATTAGAATTCATTGTTTGTTCAATACCGCGACGAGCAAAGAAGAGTTTTAAGCAGGGGAGGAACGCGTCTGTCGTTAAATCATTTGCGAGTTCCAAATGAACTGCCTTTGTAGCAAAACAAACAAAAACCGATACGTATGTTTTTATTTTTGTTCTATTTCTTCAAAAATGCTTTTTTGTGTAAAATTGACCCCAAAAATCAACGCCCACGCGAAGAAAAGGTCGCGTCAATGAAAGTCGAGTTTTCTGTTAATTTCCCATTAAATAATTTACTTCACGAGACTTCGCTCGGAAACAAGTGATGCAATCTCGAATAATATGCCGAGTCGCATTTCGCCCATCGATAGGCCAATATGCTTCTCGGACTCCGTATAATGTTGCATTTATTCCCCCATGTAATTGTTTTAAATGTGCATCTCGGATGATTAATTTCGTTAAGTGATGATTTTTAGAGAGAATAATCGGATGTTTTTGTGACTCGGGGATCAGAGTCTGATCTAATCTTCCACCGACCCCAATCAACTCGTCGTCTAAAAAAGGATTCAAACGAAAGAGACTGCTTTTTTGACTCACCTGTTTCCATTTAAACAAATCTTTTATTTCTTCGGAAAAAACCTCAGATTGAGTCAATTTGAATATTATATGTGACGCTGCATTAATCTCATTCGGTACAAGTAGACCCGTTTTTCTAGAATTCTTGTCTTTAATTTTTAAATTACTGATGAATCTCAAGGCATACGCGAGGACTCTTTGTAATTTCTTAAACTTGCTGTACTTCGTGAGAATATTAATCCCTGCTTGATTAATCGTAAAAGATACTGCGGTTTTCGCTGATCGTTTTTCTGGGATCTAAAGTCTTGAAATTGTTGGGGCCAATTGTCTTCGTGACGATTCTACCACTGGTGACCGTGTGTCCAAAGAGTGTTATTCAGAAATTCACGAGGACTTTGACCGCGTGATATGCAATCCGCGGGATTTGCGAGAATTGGAACTTGTCCCCAGTTTGTAGACTGAGTCGTTTCCTGAAATTCGGAAACTCTATTGGCTACAAAGTTTAACAATGTATGAGGGGAAGTGTTGATCCAATTTAAAGCTATGGTTGAATTTGAACAAAAAACAGTCTTAGAAAATTTTACTAGAAGTGAGCGTATCGTGGAATTGAATAACTGCACGAGTAACGTAGCGGCGCATAACTCTAGTTTGGGCAAAGTGATTGTTTTGAGTGGAGAGACTCGTGATTACGAGCATATTATCTAAGAATGGGAATTTTCACGATTATCTATTGAACGAAGATACAGACATGCCCCATACGCCTTCTCGCTCGCGTCACAAAAACCGTGCAATTGGTGTTCAACCGTGGACTCGAGAGTTATGCATCTCTAGTATCTCACGGTATTGAGTAACGTTAATTGCTTCTTATACTCTAACCATATTTCGTTAATCTCAATTGGAACTTGATCGTTCCATCCTAATTTATTTTTCCAAAGTTGTTGAATTAAAATCTTGCCTACAACAATGACTGGGCCTAACAATCCTAGGGGGTCACAGAGTTTTGAACACTGAGATAAAATGGATCGCTTCGTAGCGCGATCAGTGGAGTCTGACAAATTAACAGAATATAAAGTACAATCAGATTTTGGATCCCAATGAATTCCTAATGCCTTGATTGTATCGGAAGGATCAAGAGACATACAATTATTTGAGGTATCATTTTAAAAATTTTGATATAATTCTGGCTTATTCGAAGCCCATTTGCGTAGATTAAATCCCCCTTTTGAAAGAGATTAATAAGATCATCTCGAAGTTGACGAGCTTCGTTAATTGTTTTTGCACCGGTTTGCAGGTCGTCGACATAAAAGTCGCGTTTGAGAATTTTCGCGGCTTCTGGAAAGACATGTTTTTCATCGTCAGCTAATTAATGCAATGTGCGAATCGCTAAAAAGGGGGCACACGCAGTACCGAATGTGACAGTGTTTAAGGAATATATTTTAATCGGTTCATCTTGACTTTCTCGCCGCAGAATCTTTTGATAAAACCTATCATTTTCAGTAACGCAGATTTGTCGATACAGTTGTTGAATATCCGCGGTGATTACAAGAGAATTTGCCGAAAACGAGTGAAGATTGGAAATAGATTGTCTTGGATAGTCAGACCGATCATTAACGTATCATTAAGCGAGACCCCGGTCGATGTCTTCGCGGAGTTGTCAGAAATGATTCTCGTTTTTGTCGTCAGGCTATCTTCCTTAATTGTCGCATAATGAGGAAGATAATACCCGGGCCTAGAAGCCTCTTGATTACTGAGCAGTGTCTTGTGCCCTTCATTAAAGTAACCTTGAAAACAATCAATATAATGAGTTTGAAGATCAGGATTCCTTGAAAATTTCCGTTCAAGAGCATAAAAGCGCTGAAACGCGGTGTTTCCTGAATCTCCAAGCGATTCGAAATTTTCATTAAAGGGCATTTTCACTTCATATCGCCCGGAATCGAATCGTTTCGTCGACTGTAAAAAATGAGATTCAGCTGCCTGTTCTTCGTCCGACCTCAGTTTACTCGAAGTTTCTTCATTTAGCTCCCATAAAATAGTCAAGTCGTGAAATTTAACAAGATTGCATGCGATTTTATTTAATCTTTCAGACTGCCATTTAGGAAATTAAAGATTATCATATCGTCCAGAAAAAATCCAACCGAAGACAGTTTCCTGGAGAACTGCGGTTTGATTAAGAACCCTAATTTTGCCTACGAGGAGCAAATCGAAAAAATATTCAGTCCCTATAAAAATATCGACATAGGACGACATATGAAAGTTACGATGATTCATTTAGATAAAAAGAGATATTTCGGATTTCACTCGTGTAAAAAACCGTGTAAAAAACTACGAATTGTTTGCCGAATGTTTCGTGAACATTGCAGTTCACATCGTCAGGGCTGATCTGAAACTGAGGTATCAGGTCATGATGTTCTTAGGTATAATTTCTACGATGCCTGTGATTGGCCAGAGCGCCCCACCGTGGGGACTGGTCGAACTTGATTGGCCAATCAAGTCTTTTTTTAAAAGACCGGGAAAACGGAAAGCCAAATCGGATTGGTATTATATACATTGTCCCTATTGATGTTATTAGAGTGTTTTAAGTTTTCGATTGCCTCTCTATGTTTTCTTGGGAATTTGTCATTTGTTTTTGCAATGACTGTTGTTTCATCAAATAAAATGTTATGTCCTGTATGAATATGATGTTTAGCTAGTGCTGATTGCGTGAAATGTTTTAACCTCACTTAACTTTCATGTTCCTTCATACGTTGGCTCATCGCTCTCCCGGTTTCTCCAATATAGACTTTGCCACAAGATCAAGGGATTTTATATACTCCTGGATCACTGAAGGGTGCCTTTTTATCTTTAGGGTTATTTAGTAGTTGTCCTATTTTCGCAGGTGGTTTAAATATGGTTTGGATGTTGTATTTGTTGAGAATTCTTCCTCTTTATTCTGTGACACCTTGAATGTAGGGTAGGGTGATGGTTATTTTTCTCTCTCTTTCTTTCGTAGATTGTGTTGTCTTGCTTTTTTAGTGTGTTTTCTTATTGCTTTATCAATTTGTTTGTTTGTGTAATCGTTCTGTATTAGGATTTGTTTAACGTTTTGTAATTCCTTTTGTAATTTATCTTTGGCTGTTATGGAGACGGCTTTGTATACAAGGGAGTTAATGACCGATTGTATTTGAGATGGGTGATGGTGGGAGGAGGCATGTAGGTATCTGTTTGTATGCGTGAGTTTTCTGTAAACTTCATGTCCTAATGTGGTATCAGATTTTTTGTAAACTAATACGTCCAAGAAAGGCAATTTTCCTTTTTGTTCTATTTCCATGGTGAACTGGATATTAGGATGTAATTGATTGATAAAATCGAAAAACTTATTTAGTTCATCTCGTCCATGTCGCCAGATGACAAATGTGTCATCAACGTAACGGAACCAGAATTCTGGTTTAAGTTTGACTTGGTCAAAAAATTTAGTTTCTAGATGTTCCATAAAGACATTGGCTATTACAGATGAGATTGGGGATCCCATTGCTGCCCCTGAGGTTTGTTCGTAGAATTGGTTATTGAAAGAGAAGTAAGTATTATTGAGACACTGTTCTACCAAAGGTACAAGCTCGGAAGGTAAGTTTGTGAAAGATTTAATAATATTAATTGTATCCGAGATTGGTACTTTCGTAAAAAGAGATACTATGTCGAAACTCACTATGATGTCTTGGTGTTGAATGAGAATCTGTTGTATCTTTTTAATAAAGTCAATAGAGTTTTGGACATGAGTGATGGAGTTTCCTGTAACAGGATTTAGTTTTGCAGCGAGGAAATGTGCTAGGTTGTAAGTTGGTGAGTTTATTGCGCTGACGATCGGTCTGAGTGGAATGTTTTCTTTGTGGATTTTTGGTAGCCCGTAAAGTTTTGGAGAGATGGAAATCGGAAATTTCTTTGGAAATTAAGAAATCTAAATTTAATTCAAAATTTGTGTTGTATCGCAATTTAACTTCAACGGTTGTGGAATATTTTATTTTTGATTGCAAATCTTGTGCTCCCTTTAATTGAGTCTCAATTGGGTTTTTTATGTAACCCTAGTGAAGTTGCTCATTTTTCAGTTATCGAACAGCACTGAGAGCACGAATTTAAAAATGCACGACAAGGGCGGTAGTTACCCTGGCTATTTAAAATGTCAATGATAGCTGTTCCAAGAACGACTTGCGTTGGAGCCTGAGTTTGAAAACTGACTAATGCAGTTGTGATGTTTGTATGAGGAACCTCTCTCTCGGCTGGCTTCTCTTGAGAAAAATGTAATAATGTATTATGTCTTTCTTGAAATTTACAACAAGAACTAAGTTGACACTAAACGGTTTTGTGATTCCCTAAAAGACCATTGTGACACAACGATGTCTTTTTTACGACCTTATAACGTTCTGGAGGCGACATCTGCAAAAAATTCTCACACGAATAGAGTGGATGTTTTCCTAAGCATAAGTGACATGAAAGCTGAGAATTACCTGTCTTTGAATCGACAATCGTCGCCATGCAGGCTTGAGAAGATCGTGGTTGAAAACGCGAACTTGAGTTGCTCCTCTCAAGCTAAGTTTTATTAAAATTAGACAAATTATTTTTGCCAGCCCCTTGCGTATTTTCAATTAACGCCCGTCGCTCTAAAAATGATGCCTTGTCATTAGGAGAAGGATGTTTTGTGCTTCCCACGGTCTCTTCCCTTTTTTCACGTGTGTAATTATTTAATTTCTCTCTTACAATAAATATAAGTAGAGTGTCCCATTGATCTGCAGGTTGTTCAAGAGCGCTGAGTGCCCTGATTCTTTTTTGCACATTGTCTAATAACACACGGACAGTACATTTTTTGGAAATACTCGAAATTTCAAAAAGAGCTTTGACGAGACTCTACAATATATTTTCTATTGTCATATCGTGCCTTTAATAGATCCCATGCGACCTGATAATTACTGCCGGTTGTCTCGAGTGAAGCTATAACTTCGGCTGCCTCATCTTTGACACATGCTTTCAAATAATAAAACTTTTGAATTTCAGGAATGTTTAGATTATCATGACAGATTGATTTGAAAGAATCATGAAAAGACAGCCACATGTCAAAGCTGCCATGAAAGGTAGGTGTCTGAAGCTTTGGAAGCTCGAACCGTGCGCGAAATCGAAGTTGATCATGATCGAAACGCGCTTGATTTCGACTTTCATAATTATTCAAGCTATTTTCTTGAAAATCTTCTGCCTCATTTGTGGAAAATATGCCAAAAGTGCGCACAAGACGAGTGCGCAGGTATAGTATACTTCAAAATATTCTTGAATTACGTGTTGAAGACTATGATAAGTAAATTTGTTAAGAATGTTAAGATGAAACCTAATCTCGAAATGAGGTTATTTATTTATAAGAGATGTAGCAAATGTGAATATTTCATTTGTTGAATGTGAAAACGAGTTAGATCAAGAATGACGTTTGATTTCACGTCGTTTGATTGTTTCCGTTTGCTCGAAGAAAAGTGTCTGACATACTCCAATTTTTTCATATCGCGATCTGTTAGATAACCTGATATCTATATTTTCAAATAGCAGTTAAGGAGGTGATATATTCGATTTTACTATTATTTTATTTAAGAATCCCTGTTAATTAGGAATAAGAAAAATAAATTAATATGGGCCCGATCGGGGCCAGGTATGGTTATCTCTGGGCGCAGCGCTTGGGCACCGGTCTGGCCCCATCTAGATAGCCTGATTTGAGCCAAATTCTGACCGATCTGGCCCCGATCAGATCCACATTGGAACTTCTGCACGGGTTTCGATCGTTAAATTTTGAACATTTAAATCAGCTACCGAAGACACGGGTTGTTTTGAAACAAAACAAGAATTTTTCATAATTATTTAAAAAAGAATTTAAAGAAAATCAAAAGTGGATTTCTGTGAAAAATTCAGTTTTAACATTTGTTTTTCAAAAAATACAAAAATTTGTTAAAATTTCTTTTTTTTTCTGTTTACTGCCTTTGACTATGAATAATTATAAAAAATACACCTTAATATCTTTGAAATCATCAAATTAAGGAAAGCAATTTGTTGTTTAGATAATCTAAAATGACTTGATGATTACGTTATCAGTTTATTTTTTTCACGCATTTCACAGATATTTTCATAGTTTCTAAAAAAAAATAAAAGTAATGTCAAAATTTGGGATATAAAATTAGACATTCAAAACACATCAAAATAGATTTAGTTGCAAATTCGTATATTTAGTTCAAACTTTCTTTTTGCTTGAAAATTAATTTTGTTAGATTAAAAATTGTTTTGGTTTTTTAATAAAAATTTAACGTTACATTTTTTGCAAACTATTTTGTTAATAGACATTTAATCCTCTTTGTAGGAAATTTATTTTTTTGGTTGAAACTTCACTATTTCGTTGAAAATTTATTTTGTATGATTAAAATTTAATAAAATTAAACTATTGGAAGATTCGAAAATTTGACTATTTGAATCAAAAAATTTTTTATTGAAAACTGAACGCTTTAGTTAAAAGTTTGTTTTTTTAGTTGAAAATTAAACATAATTTGTCATTTTTTGTTGTTGAGAATTATTTTTTTTCAAATAAAAATTCATCTTTTTCAATTTTCGTGAATTTTTTTGCAGACATAACATCTTTTTTAAAAAATTAATCTTGTTGCTTAAAATTAGATTCTTTGCTTGAAAATTGATTTTTTTTTGAACTAATCAATCTATTTGTAGGAAATTCATCCATTTAATTGAAAATGGTCTTTTTTGATAAAAAGTTCAACTATTTGGTTAAAAAATTGTTTGATTGAAAATGCATCGCTTTACTTGAAGGATCATGTCTTTATTTGAAACTTGAACATATTTTGTCTTTTTTCGTTCAAAATGATTTTTTTAAACTAAAATTTCGTCTTTTTCAATTTGTGTCATTTTTTTTTGTTTTTTTTTTTTTTTTGTAGACATTTCATCTTTTTCAGGAAATTAATCTTTTTGCGTGAAATTAGTTTCTTTGCTTGAAAATTGATTATTTTGAGAAAATAAATCTATTTTTAGAATATTCATCCATTTTATTGATTATTTTGTCTTTTTTGGTACAAAATTTAATTATTTCGTTAAAAATTTGTGTGATTGAAAATGCATCGCTTTACTTGAAAGATCATTAATTTTTTTTCTAAAAATTCATCTTTTTCAATTTTCGTTAATATTTTCATAAAAATATTTTACTTTTTAGTAGAAAATTGATTTGTTTCGTTCAAAATTCAATTGTTTTGTTAATAATTCCCATGCTTCGTTGATAATTCTTCTTTTTTGGTTAAAAATTAATCTTCCTTATCAGAAATTCATTTGTGCATTTGAAAATTCAACTACTATGTTAAATTTTCAACTCCTTGTTCAAAGATTTATTTGACGGTTCTTTAAAATTCATAATTTTATGTAAAATTCAACTTTTTTGGCTAACAACTGAACTACTTCTTTAAAAGTTTTAAAACTTTATTTAAATTTCATTTTTTGTTGTTGTTTAAGAATATTTTTCTCTAACGGCAAATTTAACTATTCTACTTCTAATTAAAAATTGATATTTTAAATAAATAATTCACCTTTTCTTTTCAAATTTTCAACTATGTTCTTAAAAATTATCATTTTTGGTTGAATTTAAATATTTTTTAATTAAGTTAAAATCAGTGTTTGTTGGAATATCAACTAATACATTTTCCGTTGCAAATTCATTTTTTTGGTTAAATAAAACTCAAGTACTTGGTCGACGGTTAAATTACTTCGTGAAAAATAAAATTCTCTTTTGGTTGGAGATTCATAATTTTAAATAAAAATTCAAGCATTTGGTTGAAAATTAACTATTTTCTTGACAATATTAATTTTCGGCTAGAAAATTCAACAATTTTGTTGGAAATTCTTGTATTTTGTTGAAAATTCGACTTTTTTGGTGAAAAATTATTTCATTTAGTAGAAAATTAATCTTTTTGTTGGAAAAGTTAACTACTTAACTTTAAAATTATTTGCTTGATTAAAAATCATATTAAACGGTTTCAAACGGTAATAATTTCTAAAAACAATTAGGTTTGTTTAAATTGCATTAATTATTCCCTTGCAAAAAATTCTGAATGTTGAAGAAGAAACCACAACTATCTATTATTATTTAAGGAAAATATTATTAAAAATAATATCCAATATTTTAAACAATTATTTTTGTTATCTTGAATTAATTATTACCTCACTGTAATTAAAAATTGTTCGAAAAGTTGAAAAAATCCTTGAATTCTTAGCCCCATTCTAAGAGAATAATAATTAGGCTTTTCCTGCAAATTTTGAAAAAACTTTAAATAAAAAAAATGGACTTAAAATCTTCCAGATATTTTTTTTAATCATTTAAAAGTTTTCTAGGAATCTGAAAAAATTAAATCTCTCCTGAAATTTCGAAAAAAATTTAAAAGTTTCATTTTTTTGTAATCGACAACAATCTTTTTTATTTTCTTTTAGTTTTAGCATTGTTTTAAAAATTTCTTTAATTTTGTTTTAATTTTTGGAAATATTAAAAAAAAATATTAATTATTTTTAAATGTTTTTTTTTCAATATTTCTATTGAATTAATAAGAGAAAAAAAATGATTATAATTTTTATCTGAAACTTGAAAAAATGTAATTACATAGATAAAAAAAAAGATAAGAAGATAAAACTTTTCCTAAAAAATACAAATTTCTAAAAATAAAAGAAATCAAACAAAATTATGATTTGTGGGGAACATAAATTTATATATGAAGTGAAAATTTAAAATTATCTTTCAAAGTACAAAAATATTTTTTATCTTTTTATTATATCTTAAATTATATATTTTATATATGTTATATATGTTTTAAAATGATTAAAATTTTTCCAAAAGCTTTTGAAATTCTTTCGAAATATCAAGAAATATTTTCAAATATTTTCTTCAAAGAAACTTCAAAAAACTAAAAATTATTTAAAATTTGTTTTAGGAATCTTAAAGAAATACTATTCTTTCTAAATCTTTCATAATTTCTGAAAAGGTTCTAAATTTCTATTCGAAATCTTTAAAAATTTATATATCGTTTTTAATTTTTTAAACAGATTTTCATTTTTAAACAATTCTATGAAAAAATGTCTTCATCTGTCGGTTTTCGTAAAAAAATTACTTGTTTTTCAATCTGTTTTCAAATTTTCTTCTTTGTGATATTTAACTAACATAATTAGTATACAATTTATTTATTTGATTATTATAAATATTTTCATTGTCAAAAATGTATCACTTTGAAATACAAAAAAGTGTTTTTTTTATGACTAAAATTATTCCAAAATTGGTTTATTAGTGTTCTTGAAATTGGATATGAGACATTATGTATCCATTTTTGTCCTTGTTATAAATAATTTCTATAAACAAATATCTCCATCTGCGGTCTTTCTGAACATCATTTTTATTTTATTATTAATTAATTATCAAAATGATTTTTATTTGTTTAGAAACGGGAATCTAAAATTTTAATTTCCCGACACTAATTGAAAAATTGTTGAATTAAGAAATAAATAAAATAAATATTATAATTTGATTCAATTAAAAAATATTGTTTCACTCATTATTTTATATTTTATTATTCATTTATCAGAATTATTTCAATATGTGAAATTATTTTAATTGTATTATAATTATAATAAAAATAATCAATATAATAATATACTATACAATATATATTATTAATGTGTTATTGTAATAAATATAATCAGTTCAATTAGATTTGCCCTTAGAAATTGCTACAAATTCGAAACTGAAATTTGCTCTTCGATAAAAAAATTCAATTCCCTTTTATGAAAAATTAAAATTTGTATTTTTTCAAAAAAATCGAGGCAAAATAATAGTAGAGTGAAAAGAGCAAAGTTTTTTGTCTCGAAAAGATATTTAAAATATTCTCTTGGCCCTTCATTTTATATGGCGGTTTTTTGTATTTAAAAAATCATATTTTTTGAATTTAAAAATCCAAAACTTTGACAATTGAAAAAATTTCCTATTGGTTACAAAATTATGGCAAATCTTTTTAATGTCTATATTTTGTAAGTGAAGAATGAAAAAATTAGAAATTCCAACAATAGTTTTTAGAATAATGAAGAATCTTTGGAAAATTTCTATAAGACGTTTTTTTATATTAAGTTAAATGCACTATTTTTTTAAAGTGTATATATCAAATCTAAAATTTCTTAGTTTGAAATTAATGTTAATATTGTTATCTTTTCTGCTCTGTGTAATTGATTAAAAATCGAGAAAAATTACAAATTCAAGATTTTTTATTCTAAGAAAAAAAGAAATTCTAATCCAATTTGAGCTTTTTTAAAATGAAATTTAACAAAATTTCAAAGAAAATTTTTTAAAATATTCATTTTTTTAGGGGATCACTTATAACTTTGCAAAATTTTTACAATACCGAATTGGGAGAAGTCTCGAATCGGAAATTTCACGAAAAATAAGAACTCCTGAAAGAAAATAATACTACCAAAAATGTTTATTTTCATAATTTTGAAACATGAACTTTCAAATTCCTGAAAACAGTAAATTGCCGAAATCTTAAATTCTCAAAATTTTGAATCCCCGAAGAATTTGAAAAAATATAATTTTTTCGGTAAGAGTACTCTTTTCTTTTATATGGATTATTTTTTTCAATTCACTATAAAGATTTTTTGTTTTTTATTTTGAAAATTCGTTTATATGATAAGGCGTTCAAAAATTCATTATTAGGATATCTTCAATTTTTTGTAATTTCATAATTTATTAATGTCTATTTACAATAGCTTTAGTATATTGCCCTCTCATTGTTGTCGAAAAATCTGAAAATGTTGCAAAATCTTTTTCTATTATTTATCTTTTTTATTTGTCACGTTCACTATTAAAAAAACTTTTTTGAATTATCATCTATCTACAGCCCAAAAATAAACTTTTTAGGTCAAAAAACTATTTTCAATAAAAAAAACAAAGTTCCAAGAGAATAGTTACACCAAAAATGGGTTAATTACATTTTTAGTTAAAAAATAATATTTAAAACAAAAAATAACCCAATTTTCGCCAAAGAAGTTCAATCAGGTTCAATGAGGATATTAATCAATTCTTTAATAATAAATATTAAATAGTGTGAAATACTAATCTATTATTTTTCGATTTTAATATTTAACATGAAAAAGTTGAATTGATAAATTTTTAACTAAAAATAGAATAATTACATTTCAAGTAAGGAAACTTAATTTGTTGCTAAAACATGCTTTTAACAAAATTATTATATTTTCTAAAAAAGAGATGAATTTTCAAACCGATAAGACGAATTTTCCGCCAAAAGATCAGTTCTCTTCCAATAATACCAATTTTCTAAAAATACATGAATTTTCTACCAGTTATATTTTTTACTAACAAATACACAAATTCTTGAAAAAAAATAAAATAGCTACATTTTCAGTTTAAAAAATGTATTGCAAGGAACAAAATAACGAAATTAAAAGTCGATTTTTAAACAAAAAACTATTCATTTTCATCCAGCAGTTAAAATTTGATCTAAAAAAGATACATTTTTCACAAAAAATTGAACAGTCAAATCTTCAGTAAAACTTTTTGATTTTATAACCATATAGTTTAATTTCAATTTAAAAAATATAATTTTTCACCCTAAAGTAGAGGAGTTTCATTTTCAGTTTAATAAATTAATTCTGAACTATATGAATAAATTATTAAGCAAACAGATGAATCCTTAACAATAATAAATAAACTTTTGACCAACAAATTTCATTTTTTAACAAAAAACATTAGGTCTGTTTTTTTCAATTCATTTCTTTGGTAGAAAATTTAAATATATAGTAAACAATTCCTTTAAAAATTCAAACTACGTTCGAAAATTCCTGTTTTTTGTCGAGAATAATCTTTTTCGATAGAAAATTAATTTTTTGGTTAAAAATCCATTTATTCGATTGAAAATCAGTTTTTTTTTTAATTTAATTTTTTGCTTGAAAATGCAATTGTTTTCTCATTAATAAATTATGTTACTAAAAATTTAATTATTTCATGTGTGGTTCAACATTCATCTTCGTCAGTGGAAAATTCAACTATTTGCTTAAAATCCCTTTAAAATGTTAAAATATGTTCGAAAATTTATGTATTTTGTTAAGAGTCAATCTTTTTTAATAGAAAAATTGTCTTCTTAGTTGAAATTTCTTTTTATTTAAAATTATTTTTTATTGAAAATTAGTTTTCTAAAGTAAAAACTCAACCATTTAATTTTTTGTCCATGATTTCTTTTTTCTGAAAGATATTTAACCTTCCAGGTTAAAAATTCCTCTATTTGGTAAAAAAATGTAACAATTTTATTCAAAATTTCTCTTTTTTCAGTAGAGAATTCAAATTTTTAAACTTAATTTCTTTGCTTAAAATTCAAATTTTAATTGGTGGTAGAATATTATAATCCATACTCATGAATCTTTTTGATTGAAAATTTATTTCTTTCGCTGAAAATTTAACTACTAGGTTAACATTTTTTTAAAATTCAAAATTGAGTCGAAAAATCACGTGTTTCAGTAAAAAAGAAATTTTGAACAACCCAGTCCATACTTTCATATTTTTTATCAACATAATCTGGAAATAAATTTTATTTTATTCGATCGATTTCTAGTGCTATTTTTTTACATTTATTCACTGTCTCAGTTTCAGAGTAGTTAATTAAACAAATGACTTCTTCTTTCTTAAAATAAAAAAAAAAATTTTCATGACTGATCGTATATGTCTACAGTAGTTGGGCAACGTTTCCAGAGACATTGAAAAGTTATTTGTGTTTAAAAACATATTAAATGATAAGATTAAGAAATAAGGAACAATCTGAAATCAATTTTTTTTCCTTGTTGCAATTAGATAACAAAATATCACCGGACTATTTTTTACTATAAATCTTTTAATTTAATGTGAATAAAAATTATAGCCTTAATAAATACAGTTGTTACTGAATAAAAAATGTTAAAAATTATTTAAAATTTCAGACTCTAAGATTACCGAGTTGGAAAATACCCGAAAAAAAAATTTCCGAACAGTTTGTAATATAACCCAATTGTAAATTCCCCAAAGTTAACAACTAGAAAATTTCTCAATTTTAAATTTGCAGAATTTAAAGAATATAAAAACAAATGATTTTTTTATTCGAAATGCCATAATCAAATATTTTACATATAGAAACTTTTTATTGGCAACGACTTTTGAAATTATTTTTTTAATTAAAAATAACAATTATTGTATAAAAGGTGTCAAAAACAACTTGGTGTCTAACATTTTTCCGAGCCTAATAACATTTTCAAATAAAATTTTTTAAATTTAATTCAGCAATGATCTATTTTGAAGTTTATTTATTTTTTCATTATTACATAATTAAATTTAAAAAAAGTTTTTTATCATTTTTTCAAAATACTATGCGCATTTTCGAAAAAGCGTTTATTCAGTTATATATTTATTTAAACTATGGTTATGTTAAAAAAAAATAATTCCAAAAAACTTTAAACTTGAAAGTTTTTTCATTTTTAATAATATTTGGTAATCTTATTCTTGATTAATAACTTATATTTGATAAGAATCCTTTTTTTAAGTAATTAAATTTCAGAATATTTTAGTTCGCATGTTTAAATTTGGCAATTTTCTATGAAGAATTTTATTAATAGAGATTCTGAAATCTTTTTCAATTTAAAATAATTTTTCAATATTTTCAAGACTGCTAGAGCTTGGAAATATCTTTTGAAATAATTAAAAGTTTTTCTGCAATTATTTTTAATCCCCTTAAAATCCTTTAAATTCTGTTTCGACATATTTGGACATACTTTGGTATAGGTAGATTTTTTACCGGCGACAAGAATTTGAACTTTTTGTCCCTAATTTTATTTTCCTCATCCCTTTAAAAAGGTGAAAAAAAAAATTTATAGTACGTTAGCAGAGTGTTGAGCACAGAATTATTTCTCAATATTAAAAACAAAGTACAATTAAAATTTAGTTTCTTAACAATAATGTTTAGAAAAAAAATTTTTTTATTAAAAAGTCCTATTTTTGTTAAAAAACAGCTTTTTTTGTAAAAATTTTAACTATTTTGTTGAATATTCGTCTGTTTGGTTTGAAAATGTTAGAAAATTCAAATTATTGATTAAAAAAATAACTTTTTGTTAAAACTGGTTAAAAGTGTAATTTTTAATTTTTTCTGTATTGCAAGAGGATTTTTTTAATTTTTAACACTTTCATTGAGTTGGAAGGGAGAAATTTTGCTATTAATTTTTGTTTTTGAATTGGAAAAGGAAATTTTTATTTATTCCTCAATTTTTACAATTTTCTCAAAATAAAAAGGGGGGAATATTATTTTATATTTTTTATTTTATTAATTTAGAAAAAGAACATTTTCAACTATAGGTTCCAAATTCTTGAAAATATCTCGAAAAAGAATGTTAAAGATTTCATGATAAAATTAAAAAAATTTTAAGGAAATTTTAAAATATATTTTCAAGTTTTATAAGTCTTAAAAAGATTAAATAAATGAGTAAAAATTTGAAAAGATTTGAAAACTTTCTAAAAGAAATATAAATTTTTGAAATAAAATTCTAAAAATAATTTTAGTAATATAATGTAAAATTGCTAAATTGGAAAATTCTGGAAATTACAAAATTACCAAAATATTAAAATTCCGAATTGGACAATTATTTATTAAGGAAATACCCGACATTAAATAGCCACATTGTAACATATTTAAAGTAAAAAATTCTGGAATTTAAATAATTAAAAAATTGTTTCTTAATAAATACCAGTAATTTATTAGGAATAAGATAATCAAATATTATTATTTTACAGTTGTTTGAAATTTTTCTTTTGATTTAAAGTAACAATTTTTTGAATAAATATTTATCTAAATGAAAATTTTTTGGAAGATCAGCTTTATAATAAAAAAATTATTATAATAAACTTCAAGATTATTATTTTTTTAATCATTATTTAATTAGTTTTAATTATAAAACATTAAAATTCAGACAGAAAATAAATTCAAAATAATAAAATTAGAAAACAATAGAGCGAAAACAAATTTATTTCTAAATGATTTTGATAAAAAATTTGAATGTATGTGGGATAGGGTGGTCCACATTTTTTTTATTTACATGTATTTTGCAGAAAGTGTGTTTAAATACAACAAAAAAATGCATTAAAAAAATCGATATTTTCCGTCCGTCCGACGTACAAAAGGGCATAAGCGCTAACATTTTTTCCCTAATTTTTGTTCCCAATTGTTTTTTCTCAATTTTTAAATAATACACATCGCTATTATAAGTGCAATTCTAGTTACTCCAAGTAACATTTATAATCGACACTATAATCGACACTATAATCGACACTATAATCGACACTTGCTCTAACTGGTGAAATAAAAAGTAATGTGTGACTGGCCCTTCATCTCGAGAATTGAACTGAATTAGATTGAATTGAATTGGATTGGAATTAATTGGATTGGATTGTATTGAATTAGATGGATATGAATTGAATAAGATTTGTATGAAATCAGTTGAATTGCATTGGTATAAATTAGATTGTACTGGATTTAATTAAATTAGATTGGATTGGAATAAATAGGATGAGATAAATTAATTGGATGGATTAGAATGCTTTTATTTGGGTTAAATTGCATTTAATTGGATTGAATTAAACTGGCGTAATTAAATTTAATTGAGTTGGATTGAATTGGTATTAATTGGATTGCTTCGCATCAAATTGGATTGTGTTGGATTATATTGGATTGAATTAGATTGTATTGGATTAAATAGAATAAAATTGATTGGATTATAATGGACTGAATTTTATTGAAATGAATTGGATTGGATTATATGGGCATGAATTGGATTGCATTGGATTGGACAGAATGTCCTGGAATTAGATTAAATTAGAATAAATCCAATTGGATTGCATTGTATTGGATTGCTAGATTCGATTACATTTTGTTTAAACACATTGAATTGTATTGTATTGAATTGGATTGGATTAGATTTAAATAGATTGAATTTACTTTGATCGACATCGAAGGAATTTGATTTGATAGGATTGAATAGGCTGGATCAGAATGGATTGGATTGGAATGAATTATATTAGATTGGTTTTAATTGCAGTTGATAACACTTGATTGAAATATATTAGACTAAATTGTATTTGAATCCATTATTTGATTGAATTGGAATAGATTGGCTTGGATCGGATTAGTATGAACGGGAGGATGTTGGAATGAATTGGATTGTATTGAATTTGATTGAATTGGATTAGATTTAATCTAATTGAATTGGAATGGATTGTTATGAATTGGATTGTATTGGTTTGCATTAATTGGTTAGATGGAATTGGAATCGATTAGATTGGATTGGATGGAATTAAAAAAATCGGATTGGATTGAGTACGATTAGAATAAAATGGATTG
Organism: Belonocnema kinseyi; assembly: GCF_010883055.1. NCBI lineage: Eukaryota > Metazoa > Arthropoda > Insecta > Hymenoptera > Cynipidae > Belonocnema > Belonocnema kinseyi. The sequence goes on from NC_046663.1 coordinate 19,300,819, forward strand.
GATTGGATTATTATGATATGGGTTGGGTCGGATTGGATTTAAATAAATTGGATTGGGTTGCATTGGAATTAATGAGATGGGTTTTTAATAAATTGGATTGGATTAAATGAAATTACATTGGATTTAATTGCATATAATGGGATTAGATTAGACTGGATTATATTAGATTGGAATGCACTATATTGAATTGGAATTAATTGGATTGAATTTGAATAAATTTGTATGGAATGTATTAGATTGTATTGAAATAGGTCGAATTTGATTGGATTTAATTGAATCGAGGTAGATTGGATTTGAACAAATTGGATTGAATTAGCTTGGATTGGAATGAAAAAGAATGAAATGTAATTAATTGGATTGAAGTGGATTAGATAGGATTGGATTGGAATGGAATGAGATGGAATAATATGGAATGAAATGTAAATAGATGGAATGAAATGGGATTCAATGAAAAGGAATAAAATAGAATAACATGGAATGAAATGAAGTGAAATGGAGTGAAATGGAGTAAAATGGAGTGAAATGGAGTGAAATAGAATAAAATGGAATGGAATAAATTGAAATGAAATGGAATGAAAAAAAAGAAATGGAGTGAAATGGAGTGAAATGCAATGAAATGGAATGAAATCGAGTTAAATGGAATAAAATTGAATAAAATGGAATAAAATGGAATAAAATGGAATAAAATGAAATAAAATGGAATAAAACGGAATGCAATGATATAAAAAATGGAATACAATGGAATAAAATGGAATAAATTGGAATGAATTGGAATAAAATGAAACAAAATGGATTAAATTGGATTGGATTGGATCGGAACGGATTCGATACTATTAAACATAATTATACTGGAATTAATTGCAATTTATTGGAATTAATTGGATTAAATTTAATTGAATTAGTTGAAAATAAACTTTTTTGATTAAAATTAAACTGTTTTTCGGAAATTTTTTTTCTGGTAGAAAATTGATTTTTTTGTTAAAAAATCAAATTTTCAGATTCAAAATTCAATCGTTTTTTAGATTATTTCTTTTACCGGCTTTTAAATTTATCACGCTCACGACTTTGTTCAAGGTTGAAATAGTTTGTTAAAAATTCACATTTTTTAAACTCCCCTTCTTGAATAAAAATTTTAATATTTTCTTTTTAAAAAAATAATCCTGTGTAGTAAAAAATGATCTTGTGAGTTAAACTTCTTTTGTGATGTTTGTTTTTGAAGATTTTTAATTTATCTAAAAATTTATCTCTTTCTTTGAAAATATTTTATAACTGTATTGATATTTGTTGTAGTTTATTTAATTAACGATGCAAATGCAAATTTGAAAGTTAAAATAGTATTTTAAAAAATATTATTTTTTTAAATTCACCTAATTTGTTGAAAACTTCACGATTCTATTTTTATAAAACTAATCTTCTGGGTTAAAAAATCATCTCTTGGGTTGAACTCTTTTGTAGAAAATTCTTTTTTTTTAAATTCATTATTTCAGTTTAAGCCTCATCTTTTTTGTTACACGTAAAACGTAACTATTTTCTTGGGAATTTGTTTTTTCTTTGTCGAGATTGATTTTTTAAACTAAAATTGCAACTATTCCGTTTTCCTTTTAAAATCGATATTTTGATTCAGAACTGAGGTTCAAAAATTATACTGTTTGGGTATAAATCAATCTGATTTTTTTTCTTGAGTAGTTAGCAATTTAGCACAAAATTGAACTTTTCAGTCGAGAATGAACTTTTTTGTGAAAAATTACACTAGGTTCATAAAAATTTTTCTTGCTGGTAAAAAATTAATTTTTCGTAAAAAATCACATTTTGGATTGAAAATTCAAACTCTCTGTATTTATTTCATCTGAGAGAGAATTTTTTAAAATGTTTTTCTGAATTTAAGTAAGTTAGGAGAGAGGGTATTTTTGAATTGAAAAAGATTTCTTTTATTTTGGAAAGGGCATCTTTAGGATTTTTATCCAGTTTAGGAGAATCAGTTTTGATTTTTTTTTTTTTGAGGAAGAGGGAAATTTTTTGTTTTTAGCATTTTTATTTAATTCGAAGGAAGGATTAGTTTTAATTCAGAGTATTGGAAATGATAGTAAATTAATATATTTAATTATAAATCGTTAATAGCATTTAATTAAAAAGAAATTATTTATAGAGAATGTGTTTAAAGCTCTTAATTTATAAGTGTAAATTATTGAGCTTTATATTAAAAAATTTTTCAAATTGAAATTTATACAGCTTAATTTAAAAATGATGAAAAAATGACAATGACACTATTTCTTAAAACAATGAACTTACTTAAAAGTTCAAATAATGGAAATGTTTACTGGATTGTTAAACTAGATAACACTCTCTGACCCTGATCTTTGCAGCAAAAACAAACGTACATCTTAAATTTAAAAAAAAAAGACAATTAAACTGTCAGAGCCGATATGAAAATATTGTTTAAAACAATTTCATATTTAATAAATAAATGAAAAGTCCACATATTTTCTACTACTCAAACATGTAATTTTCTGTGAATTTTGCCATTTTTACTTCAAACATAACAAAATCGTATTAAACTTGCCTATAATTATGAGACAGTCACTTTAAATAAATATTTGTAAAAAAATCACGATATTGGCTGAAGATTTATCTATTCTATTCAAAATTATGTTTTTGTTTTGTTGAAATTAACTTTGTTTTAGTAATTATTAAATAATTAAACTTTAATCATTAACATTTAACTTTGATAAATTATTAAGTAATAGAAAATATAACGCAATTATTGAATTTTTATGCATAAAGAAAAAATTAAACCATTATTAATTTAGAAAATATTTAAGAAGGTTTAATTTGAAGTGGGAAATTTAAATTTCAAAAGTTTTCGAAAAATAAAAGAATAAGTTAAGCCTTTCGAAGATTTCGAAATAAAGTTCGAAGCATTTTAAGGATATTTAAAGGTTCATTAAAAATTCTTAAGTTGGCTGAGAAAATTTAAAATGATTTTTTATTTTTAAAAATTCATTCTAAGTGAATATTTAAAAAGAATAACATTTTTTTAAATAATAGATCACAATTTAACAATTTTAAATTTAAGACATAATCAATTAAGTTTAAAATATATTCAAAAATTTTGTAAAGATTCTAAAATAACTTGAAACGTGAAAAGATTTCAAAACATTTAAAACACAATGTACATTTTTGAAGATTTCAAACACAAAACTTAAAAGCCTTTTTAAGCATTTTGAAAGGCTATAAATTACCAAAAAATTTGGATCAAGATTTCTAGAAAAACTAGTAATAATTGTTCGATTGGAAAATTATTTGAAAAGAATATTTAATAGGATTTGCGAAATATTCAAAAAAGAATCTGGATGATTTAAAAATGATTTTTTTACTTTCATAGGATTTGCAAAACATTTTGGCAAAAATTCGAATTTCAAGATTATAAAATTATTATTGGATTCCTGGTAAATTTTCGAATGATTTTTTAAACATTCTTCAAAGAGATTATTTTAAAAGATATACAAATAAATTTTAATATATCAATTTATTTTTTAAACTTAAAACTGCCTAAACTGATATAATTTAAAAAATTTCTAAATTTGTTGATCCATTCTTCAATTCAAGGTATTGAAAATGATAGCTTGGATTTACATATTTTTGGAATGTTTTAATTGCACAATGTTTAAAATTTTAAATATAACATTTATCAGTTCAATGGCTTTTAATTTGAAAAATTTTCAATTGAATATTGTTAAAAGCTTAATTTTAAACGCTAAAATGTTATTATTTTATTAATATTATTATAATTATCATTAATTTTCTACTAGAAAAGACAGACTTTTAAACAAATAGTTTATTTTTCAACTGGCAAGATTAATTTTCTAGAAAAAAGATGAACTTTCTGTGAGAATTAATTTTTAATTTAAACAATAATAATGTTCTACAAACCCGTTTAACTATATTGTTCAATTTTCAAGCCGAAGAACGCGATTTTATAAAAAGAAAGTCAATTTTTAACTAATTAATTAAATTTTCATAAAATAAGATTAATTTCCTGCCATAAGAGACCAATTTTAAGCCAATTATAAAAATTTGTAATCGAAAAGATCAATTTAAAAAAATACATACTTTTAAAAAAATTGGGATTTTTAGCAAAAAGGTTCATTTTATAAGAAAAAAGAAGAAAATTAATATAAGTGAATTAATTTTCAGTTTAAAAAACTTAATTTTTTACAAAATAGTTTAATTTTTTACCAAATAGTTGAATTGTCTACTAAATTCTTAAATTTTCAAGCCATAATTCAGAAGTATTTTTTTTAAGTTCATTTTCTACCAGTTATTTGAATTTTTAATATAAAGAAACGAGTTTCCAACTAAAATTATGAACCTGAAAGCAAAAAAAAACCTTTGAAGAGAGAAGTTCAACTTTCCACAAAGTATTTGATTTTTCAACCCAAAAATATGAATTTGAAAGGAAAAATATAATAGTTGACATTTCATTAGAGAAAAAAATTATGAAAAAGAAAAATGTGCTGGATTTACCCTACAAAAAAAAATATTTAATAAAATACTTCAATACACAACTATGTTTTCTTTCTTGAAAATTAGTTTTTCTAGTTGGTATTTCTATTTTAATTAAATTTAATTTCTAATTTCTATTCTAGATTTCTATTTTGTTGAAGAATCGTTTTTTGGTAGAAACTTTACTTTTCTGCTGCAAATTTAACTGTTTCGGTAAAAAATTCATATTTTTGGTTTGAACTTTATCTCTTCAGCAAAAATTTTTAAATATTTCGTTAAAAATTAGTTTTTCAAGCTAAAAATTCAATTATTCTTAATGTAGAAGAAAATTTATATTTTTAGTTTAAACTTGCACAATTCATTTAAAAGTTCATCATTATCGAACAAAGTTGTATTTAGTTCAAAGTAATCATATGCAATCGGAAGTAAATTAAACAATTTTCTTCCTCTTAACTTGATAAATAGTTTATACAGGGTTGACATGCTGTGGCTTACATGCATAGCGCACTTGATTGCTACCCGAATTGCAGAACAGTAGGGAAGAAGCCATTTTACAGGGGCATTTTCATATTTCGCGCCTTTAAAGTTGCATTCGGATCGGCCATTCGGTCAACTCCGCGCATCTTCGGATCGAGTTTATCATAGTTTTCATGGTTGCCTTCAAAACCCAGCATGGTTATTTTACTTTAGATTGATTATTCTTTATGAAAGAAATGTTTTGTGGTTTTGTATTTTTATTACTGACAGTGTCGGCAGTAGTAATTTAAACAATATTTACTGTTTCATCGTGGATCAACATTTTATATAATTTAAATTCGTAGGGGGTGATAGAAATAATTCGAACTGAAATTTGAGAAAGTAGATCAGCGTTTATTGTATCACAAAAATCAGTATAATGGTGGGTTCGGTAGTTAGTATTCAACTGGTCTATTCTCAAAAACAAGATGTCTTGGAGGTGAAAATTTCGACTGCGTAAGTGGGGAGCATAGAGTGTGGGGGTAGTCCTTGAATTTGATTGGTTCGTCACGTAGACCGGGGTACATCTTTGGGGGATGAGGAGATAGAAAATTGGTGGCAATCTATATGGACTTTAAGAATTTTAAACTTTATGACGAAGGTCTGAGTAAACGATGGTACAATCTTTTAGAGTTTAGGGCAGCAGATGTTTACACGACGTGAAATTTAAGCTTTCTTAGGGATTAGCCAAGAGGGATTAAATTATTGACCCTAAGGCTTACAGTGTTTGTAAGAATCTATTGAACGACCAAATGCCACTCTTGGAAAAATAAATGATGTTTCATCTTACAATAAATTCGAAAGTTACGAAGTAACAATTACTTAATAATAATTTAACAATCCCAAGACTGCGTATTGATTAGCCTAAAATTAATTCTGAGTCATTCTGATGATACAGATGCATCAAAAAAATATCTCGGAGTAATTTAACTTGCCTGAATTTTAATTAATAAAATATTTAGGGATTTTTTTGTATTGTAGAAAATGTTTTCTCTGGACCTCGTCCTAAATTTTTTTTTGATCAACCATTGAAATAAATTATAGACTCGTTGGTGATAGGATTGTTTAAAAAATATATCTGGGCAAGATAATTTAACCCAGAATTGTTTTTCCATTTTTTTTTAGAAATTATTCTATTTTCGAAATTGCTATTTCTGGATCTGATTTCGAAACTGGTATTTTATCATCCCCTAAAATTAATTATAATTCAATCTGATGGTATAGGTGTATCAAGAAGATATCCCGAAGCATTGTAACTTACCTGAATTTTAATTATTCAATTATTTAGGGATTTTTTTGTATTTTAGAAAATGTTTTCACTGGACTTCATCTCAAAATTTGGTTTGATCAACCACTAAAATAAATTCGAGACTCTGACAATAGGAATGTAGCAGAAATGAATGCAGAAGCGAGATTTTGGGCTAGAATTTTTATTTCAATTTTTCAGTGCTATAATGATCTATTTTATCAGGTCTAAATGTTATTTCATACATTACTGGTATCTTATCAGAAAATAAAAATCTTTTACTGTAATTCAAATATACTCAGCCTAATATAGTATAGTATGTCTAGATTTATTTCTGATACAATATTATCACTAACGAGTCACTGATTTATTTTAGTGATTAATGAAACCAAATTTTGAGATGAGGTCCAGACAAAACATTTTCTTAAATACAAAAAAATTTGTAAATAATTGATAAATTAAAATTCAGGAAAGTTAAATCACCTCGAGATATCTTTTTGATAGACCTATATCATAAGAATGATTCAAAATTAATTTTAGGCTGATCAATCACCAGTCTTGGGATAAGTAATTATTGTTTAAATTATTACTGCCAACAGTGTCAATAATAAGTATACAAAACCACAAAACATTTCTTTGGTAAAGATTCTTTGGTAAAAATTAATCGAAAGTATAATAAACATGCCGGGCCGATATGTCATTATTTCAAGGTTATGGTCGGATTCACCCATTTACCGAAATCGCTTTAAGTAATTGTAGCTAATGTGTTTAAAATTGTTGCATGTAATATTTTATTTACTTTATATAAAACAAATCCTGTCTATTCATAACCTACCTTTTTTATGCCGCAAATAAGCGCACAATATTATTACCAATTCATAGTGTTTGTCACTCAGCAGCCATTCCATAATGTTATCGGCACAGAAGAAAATTGACGTTTACTTCTCAGTACACAAGTCTCACTTCATTATTAATGAAACACTTTTATTATTTGTAATTACTACATAACATAACCTATATGTTTTGACACTTGCATCGATTTAAAGTTTTGAACGCAACCATGGAAACTATGATAAACTTGATCCGAAGATGCACGGACTTGACCGAATGGCTGATCCGTATGCAACTTTAATGGCGCGAAATATGAAAATGCCCCTGTCCAATGACTTCTTCCCTGCTATTGTGCAATGCCGGTAGCAATCAAGTGCACCATGTATGTAAGCCCCAGCGTTTTTTAATTCAGGAAAAAATTTAATTCAAAATTTTCTTCCAATTCAGAAGAAATGGAAAATCGAAATTTCCTTCTTTCTAACTAAATTACAACTTTGAAATAAAAAAATTAATCTTTTTAAATTCAGAAAAAAGTTCAAAGTAATCCTGAGAAATTCCGAATGTAGAAGTAATTCATGGATCGAATTTTTACAAACCCTCCCCCCAGTTAGAAAGTGTCAGAATGATTGAAATTATATTCTTGGATTGAAATAGTATGAATAAGAAAAGGTGATTTGAAATTAAAATATTTTATAACTAATTGCAGAGAAACAAGTCATGGCAGACAGATACCAGTAAATCAGATTGCACGATAGTATTCAGTTTCTGAAAAAAATCAGTGTTACAAGATAAATTCATGTTCTTTGATATTCTGCCTTTCTCTTTCATTGATAATCAGACCGAACCCTTCGCTACAATGTGATTCACTATCTACTCATGACCATAGTTCGAGTCCATATTTTAACTTCCCATTTTGTATCACTCTATTGTCGCTTCTCCTCTTCTTTGATTTCGGTACACAATAAATATTTTTAAAAACACATATAAAGCTTTATTCCGTGCATTAATTTTAAACCTATAGTATCATATAAAATGTCCGAAAAGAAGTCTTTTATTCTACTTCTTTTACCGCTATCTGTGGCGCAGCATGCTATAATAAATAATCTTCTGATTTCCACTTTTATTCTAGCCCACAACAAACCGGAAGATACAAATTTATGTTCGTTGGCATGTTGTTTCACTTTCTCATTGATAATCAGACCGACTCCTTAGCTACTGTGTGATTCACCATTTACTCCTGACCATAGTTCGATTCTATATTTTAACTTTCCATTTTCTATCACTCTACTGTCGGATCCTTTTTTCTTAGTTGTAGGTGTACAAAAAATTTCTAGCATTCTTACATGCGATGTCTCTTGTGCTTTTTTCCCTTAATATATTTTATCCCTGTAGCGTTTCAAACACTCAATATTCATTCATCACCAGAAACTTTTCTAGATGCATTAATATCGTTGATAAAAAATTCAACCCATTCCGAAACTTTTTCCACCTTTATGGTAACCCATAAAAATCTAGGAGATATAAATTTATTCTCTTTGGTATGATGTTTTAGAATTTCATTCATAATTTCCTTAAGATCATTTATCTCTCTAGCATTTTAAAAACCCAGTCTCCATTCATTGCCTGAAACTTTTCTAGCCAGAGGATTATTTTTCTACTATAATAAATAACTTCTAATAAAACACATGAACTATCAATCAATTATTTTAATTTCGAGTAAAACTTTTAACCAGAAATGTTATATGGCTACCAAGAAAAGACTTATTTTCAACATAGTAGATGTTGATTTTCAACCAAGTAGTACATTTTTCAAACGAAAAGATTAAATTTCATCAACAAAAATTTCAACGAAGAATGGAATAGTTAAATTTTCAGTTAGAAAAATTATTTTTAAATTAATATCTTGTTTTCAAACAAATAATTCAAATTAAAAAAGAAAGATTAATTTTCTAACCAGAACGATTAATTTTTAACAAAATAAATAACTTTTCGACAAAATATTTTTATTTGTAATGGAATTTTCAACCTAATGATTGGATGGTCTAAAAAATTTAACTTTCTACTAAAAAAAAGATAATTTTTTAACTGAATAGGTAAAGAAAAAAATATAGTAGTTTAATTTTTAGTTAGCGAAAATAATGTTTAGACAAGAAAAATCAACTAATTCTCAGTTAGAGAAATACGTTTTAAGCAAATAAAATTAATTTTCAACAAGATATTTATATTTTTAATTAAATTAATTAATTTTTGCACCAAAAAGAATAAATGTTTATGATTTTCTACTTCAGAAGAATATTTTTTTTAATACGAAAATATTCAAACAAATATTTTAATTTTTAATATAATTGTAACCCAATAGTTAAATCTTAAGTTGAAGAGCATAAATGTTCGATCAAACTTGGAATAGTTCAATTTTCAGTTTGAAAAAAAATTAATAAAAAATGTGTACAAAACAATAAAATCTTAATTTAAGAAATCATCTGAAACAATGACACATCAAACAAGTCAATTATTTTTTAGATAGTAGCTTGATTTAGTAGATTTTTTCTAAGAAAAGGGTAATTAGTGTGCGTGTAGCGCGCACAATGTTCTAGTATAAATTTGAAATATGAATGAAATAATAATTTAATCATAAATATAAATATATTATAAAAGATTTGAAAATAGACACAACTGAAACAAAAAACATTTTAAAACATTTCTTTCTTTTTACTCGATAAATAGTTTATATTTTAAAAAACTGGTTTTTAATTCAGAAAAAAATGTAATCCAAAATTTTCTTCCTATTCAGAAGAAATAGAAATTTGAAATTCTAACTGAATTAAAACTTTAAAATTAAAAAAAACCTGTTCAATTTTCAATTAAATATTAAATCTTTGGAACAAAGAAAAATTTCAAACATTGTAAAGAGGCTTATTTCTCACTAAAAAAAGGGTAATACGGGAAAAATAAATTCTTTTAAATAATCATAGTGTAATTTTAAGATGAAAAAATTAATCTTTTACCAAATAGCTTATGTTTCTAACTAATTTTTAAATCCTCAACCAAACAAAATTAATTTAAAACCCACAAATTTAATTATTAACAAAAAAATTACTTTCAATTTCAATTTTTATGCAAAAATTGATTAAGTAAATGGAAGACTAATTTTCAACCAAAAAATACGAATTTTTCAAAGAATATAGGAATTTTTAACTAAAAAATATAAATTTTGAATGAAAATATTAATTTCCAACGAATTTTCGATCCAATTGATTACATTTCCAAAATAAGAGATGAATTTTCATTAAAAGAATTCTTCCCAAAGGATGATTTTTCAACACGAAAGCTTAATTTTATAAAAATGGAATAATAAATTTTGTATTCAAGGAGATAAATCTACAACTAAAAAATGCATTTTTAAGAAATTAGTTCAACTTCTACACAAATAACGTTAATTGTCAACAAAAAATAGAAATTTCATCAAAATAGTTACTCTTCCAACAAAAGAAAAACACAAACTTTCAACAAAGTTCATTAATTTTTAACAAAATTGTTACAGCCAAAAATATTGTTTTCCAATAAATAAATCAATTTTTCCGAGGAGGAATTTTTAAAATTTTTAATAAATTAAAAATTTTTTATAAAATATTCTTCAATTTTTTCAAAACTTTACAAAATTTAGATATCTTTTGATTTTTTTTACCATTTTGCAAAATCCTCGAAGCAAAACAAAAATTCGTATACATTTTCTAGATACTTTTTCGATATGTCTGAAAGATTACAAAATCTTTTCGAATTTTCTCGAAAAGATAAAGAAACATATATCTATATAACTTAAAACAAATCCTTGAAAATCAAAAATGATTCGAAATTTTTTGTTTCTATTAAAAATTATTTTGCCCGTGAAATCTGGAAATTACATGCTCCAAATAATTGATAAATTTTCGAATATCTTTTGATGTTTTAAAATATTTTCAATTTCTTCAAAACTTCTGAAATTCCTAAATATTTTCTTAAATTATTAAAAAATTTTCTACAATTTCTCAAAGAAATTCGCAAAATCAAAGGGAAAAATTGCAATGCAAATTGCAAAATAAAAAAAAAGATTATTTTTAACAAAATACATCAATTCTGACCGAAACATATATAATTAAAGAAGTTTCAACCCAATAGTAAAAATAATAATTTAAAACTTTAAAAGATTTAGAAAGTTTTATAACAAAATATAGATATTTGAAGATTTTTAACACAGCATTTAAAAGCATGCTAAACATTCTGAAAGGTTTAAAAAAAAAATCATAATTATCAGAAAAATTATTTTTAATAATTTTGCAGGATTTTCGAAGAATAAATTTTTAAAAAACAATCTAAAAAAATTACAGAACAAATTTTAATGTATAAATTAATGTTTCTAGCTTGAAATTTCTTAGAAGTATACTATTAAAAAAAAAATGTATTGATTCTCTCATTCAACATTTTTACTATGCTTTTTTTCTTGTCTGAAAAATATTTTTAAATTTGATTATTATTATTGTTTATTTGAGAAAATTTGTTTTAAAAGCATCATTGAAAGGATTTTAAAAGATTTTCAAAATTTTTAAAACAAATATGCTTGATTTCATAGCATTTTCTTTTTTATTTTGCGGAATTTCTTCAAAATTTTAAGGCAAAATTCAAATGATTTTAAAAGATATTACGAATTTATTTTTATGATTCCTTTAGTAAAAAAATTAATTTCAAGGAAATATCTGAAAAGATTTTTTAAAATAATAAAAAATGTGTACAGATTTCAGAACACTTAAGACAAAATGCAGGTTTATAAATATTTCAAAATAAAATTTGAATTGTTTAATTGTTTCAAGTAAATAAAAAATTTTCTTAGATTTTTGAAAAATTTATTATGATTGTTTATTGTACAAAATTTGTTTCACGAGCATCATCAAAAGGATTTCAAAAGATTTTCAAAATTGTTAAAAAATAAAAGAACCAAAAATATAATTGTAGACCTTTCAACTTGAAGTATTTTTTTTTTTAATTTTGAGTTGTATTAATTTAAATCCAGATATTGTTTTCACAATTTGAAAAATTTTTGGAAATGTTTTAAAATCTTTTTATATCTTTCCTCAAAATTTATTTTTAATAACAAGGTATCACTACGGTAAGTATTTACATAAATTTAAGGAAAAACTGGTTATTATTTCAGATTAATTATCAACTATCACGCCAAAAAAGACGAATTTCCAACAAACTACAAAAACTTTCAACCCAATAGTTTAATTTCCAAATAAACTAGATTAATTTATAAGAAAAAATGAATTTTTCACAAAGTAGTTCAATTTTAACGAAAAGTTAAATTTTTAATGAATAGAAAAACATTTTCGAACAAAAACGGAATAGGTAAATTTCAATTACCTAATTTTCCAACCAAAAGAAAGGTAATTTTTAACGAAAATTTTGAATCATTACCCAAAAAATGACTTTTCAAGAAGATAATGCAACTTTAAAACTTTGATGTGAAATTTTTAACTAAACGATGAATTTTTAAACAAAAAGGTGAATTTACTATTGAAAAATACTAATTTTGAAAATAATTTAACAATTCTCAGCAAGAATGTTGAATTTTCAACTAATAATGATGCAGTTCTATACAAAAAGATTAATTTAAAAAATTAAAAAAATGATTGCAATAAAATACAAGAATTCTCAAACAAAAACTCGAATTTAAAAAAAAAAAGAAAACAATTTTTGTTTTTAATTTTAAAAAGTCGACAGCAAAAAATCTATTTACGAATTTGTAGTCTTAAAGAGATTAATGAAAATTTCAAAATTTTTTAAATGTTCATTTTGTATCGAAAATAAATTTTTTTTTCAAATTTAGAACTAAAAGTCTTTTTTGTTTAAAAAGTTACTAACTGTGTCGAAAATTCTTTTTCATGGTTATAAATTTGATCTCTTCTGTTAGAATTTTAATCTTTTTTTCATTAAAATTGCAAATGATTGGTTAGAAATAAAAATCTTTTTTTGCTAAGGAACCTATTTTCTTGAAAATTTATCTTTTTGGATCAATTCGAATCTTTGCGATTCAAATCAGAAAACATTCTTGAAATTCATTAAGAACTAATATATATAATAGAATTTAGTTGAAATTAATAAAGAACCAAGAAAAAGAGGGAAAACTGATTTTTTTAAAAACAGAGAAAAAGAAGAATTCAGTCAAACTGTATAATTAAGTTATTTCCATATTTGTTAATGATAATAATTGTTTAATTATAAACTTTTATTTGCATAATTGTAAATATCAGAAAACTCGGTATTTTATTCAAATTTTCGAAATTTAGTAATTTCTTTCAATTTAAGAAATGTTTGAAAACCTTGTTTTGATAAGTTACATGTCATTTTTCCTGGTTAACGATTGAAAGAGATTATTTACATAGAGAATAAAGTAAGGTGAAATAGAGGAAATATTTTAAAAATAGTTTAAAATTTTTCCACTCTTGAGCAATAACCAAATCAGTCCAGAATAAAAAAATTCAGACAAATTATGATTTAAAGAATAAAAAATCACATAATTTATAAAATTGTGTTCAAATATTTCCGATTTTGTTTACTTTAGAAAAAAATTTTGGCATGTTTATAAATCTTTTTAGTTTTTCCCTCAAAATTAATTATTCTCAACATTGTATTCTGAAATCTTTATTAATCTCCACTTATTTGAGGTTTTTTATAATCTGTTTTAAAAAGATTGGTTAAAAATAATTTATTTAAAAGAATTGATATACTTCCGATAAAGTAAACCAAGAATATGAACTTGATACTTGGCCAAGGGTTTCCTTTCAGACCATAGTTTAATTAACTTAAAAGGATTTTTGTCGTAGAACAATAAATTAAGTTATTAATAATTTTGACTTAAAAAGAGGTTTTCTTTTAAATGTCGTAAAATATTTATTTCAGAAAAAAATGTTGTTCACAAAACACATATTTTTATATTCACACTTTTTTTCTGAAGTTAATATTTTTACAGGAAAATAATGAAAAGGCGAATTTTCTATACAAAATGTTTCATTAAGCAGCCAGAAAATACGGATTAAAAGAAAGAATTTTAAACAAAATTAAAGAAATTTCAAGCCAAAAATTGAATTTTAAAATAAACTAGTTTGATTTTAAAAAAAAGTTTTAACATGATAGTTCCATATTAACAAAAAGTTGAATTTTTATTCAAAAAGAACCATTTTTGAAGAAAAACAAAATAGTTCAATTTCCAATTACCAATATAATATTTCAACCAAAAATGTTAAACTTTTATACCTACCTTTTAAATTTTGTAACAAAAAGAATAATTTTCTACAAAAAAAAAACAAACAAATTTTTTACCAAATTCAACATTTCTCAACCAGAAATTGGAATTTTTATTAAAAAAGATTAATTTTTAAACAAAAAGTATAACTAACTACCAGAACAGACGAATTTTCATTAAAATTCACAAATTTTTAAACAAAAAGTTGAATATTTAACAAAAAAAAAGAAGATTTCTTTTTTATTTTAAGAAATTTGTATAAATTTAAAACCTATAGTTATTAAATTCTTAACAAACAAAAAAATGAATTTTCAATTGAAAACATGAATTTTTAAACGAACGATGAATATACTACCAAGAAGGGCAAATTTTCAATAAAATTAAAAAACTCGCAACCAAAAAGTTAAATTTTTAGGTAAGAAAGAATTAATTTTTTATTTTTAAGAAATTGGTTTGACCGTAATACCTAATTTAAATTTTTTAACAAAAGAAATGCAGTTTTGAAAAAACTATTAATTTACTACTAAGCAAGAATTTTTAATCAAATTCAAGGATGCTCAAACAAAAAGTTGAATTTTCAAAAAAAAAACATCGAAACAAAACAATTAATTTACTACCAAAAAGGACGATTTTTAAACAAAATGTAAGAATTCTGAGCCAAAAAGTTGAATTTTTAATTTGAAGAAATGAATTTTTAAACAAAAAAACACTTTACTACCAAAAAAGACAAATTTTTAATGAAAATCAAGAAAAATAGTCGAATTATCAATCAAATTTAAGAATTCTCAACCCAAAAGTGGAATTTTGAACGAAAAAAGATAAATTTTTAAACAAAAAGATTAATGTAGTACTAAAAAAGACGATTTTTTAAACAAAATTAAAAAATTCTAAGCCAAATAATTGAATTTTGGACTAAAAGAGATACATTTTTATACAAATAATTAATTTACTACCAAACTAGATGAATGCTTAATAAAATTTATGATTTCTTAAGCAAAATCTTGAATTTTCAACTAAAAAGATGAATTTTTAATCAAAATGATTAATATACTATAAAAATACCCTTTTTTAAATAACTTTCTAACAAAACGACTAATTTACTACAAAAAAGACGAATTTTTAATAAAATTCTAAAATTCTCAACCAAAAACTTGAATTTTCAGCTAAAAAAATATTTTTTTCAGAAAGAATCAAGTTTTCTTAATTTTTAAGAAACAGGTTCAATTTAAAAACCTAGTTGTTAAATTTCTTACAAAAAAATGAAATATTAGACAAAAAGATTAATTTTTTCCGAAAAAGCGAATTCTTAAAAAATTCAAGGATTCTCAAACAAAAAGTTGAATTTTCCACTAAAAGAGATGAATTAAAAAAAAACAATTAATTTATTACCAAACTAGACAAATTTGTTGTTAATGGTCGATCCCTAACTTTTGAAAGAATACCTCGATTGGATTGTGCTTTAACGCAATTTTAAAGGATGTAAAAAGAAATAATGATTTCATAAGCCAGCTATTTTGGATTAAAATTTAAAAAGTTAGGGCATTTTGAAAATTGTTGACATCATATTTTCTTAAGATTGAAATATCCTAGGTTCGGATGTTTGTAGTCCACTAAGAATTTTACACTAAAATAAAATGTTTAATAAAAGAATTGATTTTAAATTTAATTTGACAATGTTCTTTCAGCCTTTTCCTCTCACGAGACACGTGATGAGAATGTGTTCGTTAAAACGAAAAGAGCTTTAACAAAAGAGAATTCACAATCACTAAATATTAGTTGTCAGTGGTTTGACCTTTAATTTTAGTCCTTCTCAAAATTGTGGGGAAAGTAAAATAACCGAGCGCGTTTATTATTATTTATCATCTACTATT
>NC_046663.1:19317161-19321942 GCF_010883055.1 Belonocnema kinseyi
ATTTATTATTAGGAAGTAAAGAGAAATAAGAAGGTATATAAAATCATGAAAGTAATGATAATGTAATAATTAAAACAGTTTATTCATGAAAATACACGATTAAGCTTTGCCAAGAGTTTAGCGTAAGGTACAGTAGTCGTAGTAGCAAATGTACCATGTAAATTTTAAAAGGTAATTAATGTATTAATAATTTAACATTTAATTATACTAATAATTTAATCATAAATATATTATGATAATAACATAATATAAAAATCGTATTCTTCTATATTAAATTCAAAAAAAAGGTCGGCACACAAGGAAATCGAAATGAATCAATTACAATTAAGCCATTGACATTTTTAGCGCACTATTTAAGTATACATAAACTTAAAGATAGACACTCCAAAGATACGAGCTCCAAAGTTACCAGCCCTCCACAGATACGAGCGTCCAAGCTCCAATGGAGTGAATGCAATCCCCCCCCCCCCCTACTTCCGCTCAATTCGAAAGACAGGCGCGCACAAATGCGCAGTGCCTTAAATTGGATGGGCGCGTGCGTGTGGTAGGCTTCTGTGCGTTATCACACCTTTCCCCGAAATCTAAAAGTCACAGGAGTGGGATCCATTTCACGCTCTTATTTTTGGATTTTCTGTTTCCTGGACTTCTCGTATCTTTGGAGTACGAGTGTAAGTTCATTTTTATTAAATATGGCCAAAGAGTTGCGCTCCTGATTAGGCCCACACTAGTTTTTCTCACTAGAACCCGATTTCTGCTGAGGGGAACTATTTTGAACTTGGCTAGTGAGAAGCGGATATTGTTTTGCAAGTCTCTCTCCTACGTATTTGTACGTATATATTGAATGCACTTCGGCAAGATAAGTGCGTATTGTCCCTAATGGTTTGTATAACTTTGGATCTTTAATTTCAAACTCAGAAACCTTTTCGGCTACACCGGCTTTTATTTTTATTTTAACTCTTTCAAACTCAGTATGGACGGTTGTCACAGGCCTGACAAATGGACAGTACCGTCCGTTTACGTCCAACGCTATGATGTTTTTCTTAAAGCGATCTAGTACCACATGAAACTTCGTAGCTTCCAATAAATAAACTTCATGTGGTTCTGCATAGCTTCGATAATAATGAACATTTTTTATGTGGAAGACAACTTTTTCTTCGACAGCTGGTTTATCAGGTGATTTATTGGGTGGATCATTTAGCTCAGATAAATCTGTGAAAAGAAAATATAGATCAAGCAACAATTAGTAAAATAATTGAGCGCCCCGATTCCAGAACAGGACATAACTCAGTAAAGCTGAGGGGGGTTGGCCCCTGAAAACTAAAAATTAAAATTTGATTTTCAAAGGAAATTATATGGCGCATTTTTTTACTTCTGGCGAAAAAGTTGTATCTATTATAGTTCTCGAGATAACCATAATAATGACAAAAATTGTTTTCTAGGCCCTTGCGACTTCAATTTCTTATAATCTTCGATCTATTCGTTTATCGATCGAAGTTTGAGCAGCTATAAACTTCCTGTGAACAATTTGTTCAGAAAACTGTAAGGAAGATTTCTGTTAAAACCTTTTTTTTTTAAAGCTAAATAGGTAAATAATTGTGTATGTAACACTTGCAGCGCACCACTAGTAGCAATCCATGTCTATGTATGCCTGTCGCCTGAAAAAGTTTGTTCCGCGCGCTCGCAGTTTTTTTCCTATTTAATTTTTAAAAAAAACGTTTTCAGATAAAACCTTCTTATATTCTTCTGAACAACTTCTCCACTGGAAGTTTTCATTTGCTCAAACTTCGGTCGATAAACGAAGCAATCGAAGGTTATGAGGAATTGAATTCGCAGTAGCATGGAAAGCAATTTTTTATTTTGTTATAAATAATCCTATGAAGTTTTCAATCATATCATCATTTTAAGGATACTTTGGAGAGCATGGTATTCAAATTTCTTCAAAAACTTTCAAAAACTGTAGATGTGTCGACGAGCGAGATTCAAAAATAAAATTTTCCAATTTTGATTTTTAGTTGGAATCGGGGCGTAGGTGAAGAAATAATAATGAATCGGCAAAAAATGAAACTATTTATTTTTTAAACCGTTCATACCTCAAACATTTATTCTCCTTCACGCGTTTGGAACGCAAAAGATGTAAACAATTTTATAATTTACTTACTGGATAAATTTTTGATTGACAAAAATGAAAATATTTTGTACAGGCGTAAACAAAATTTAAATAAATCTAAAACAGAATCCCGTTTAAAGTAGTCTTTGCGGACCAAGAATATGAATAAATAAATAATTTATATCCTATTGATCGACGGTACTATAATTTTTTTTTACACTTTTTGAACAAAATAATGCTTTATAATCTCACGATTATTTAAAAACTTTTATTTTAAATGACTTTGTTCAAACATTTAGAAAGAAATATTTGCAAAATGAATATAGACTATCACGTCGTTTAATTTATCTTTCTACATTTCTCATGCTTATCACTTTAAAAAAATTATTATACACTGTTCTAGATTATTTTGGTTTTAACCAAGCTCCGAGAATCCCAATTTTCCCGTAAATTCGATGCTCGCAAGCTGTAACAATCTTTTTTAATCTGAAAAAATATGGGGAATTTCCAAGCAAGAAAGAATTTTCAGTCAAGAGAAAAACTTAATTTCATCAAGTTGTTATTTTTCAACCAAATAGTTCAATTTTAAATCTAAGTGGATAAATTTTCTATCCGAAAAGGATGATGTTCGACAAAATAAAGTAATTTTTAACCAAATAAATAGATTTTTCAAAAATAGTTAAATTTTCAACAAAAGAATTAAATGTTTACAAAATAGTTGAACTTTCAACTAAAATAATGAAGAATACATTTTTAACAAATAAGTTCTTCATTCAACTAAGTAGACGAATTTTTAGCACAAGAATTTAACTCTTGATGAAACATTTAGGGGCTGCATTTCCAACCAAAAAATATTTTTCAGTCAAAAGAGAGAAAATATTTTACCAAGTTATTAATTTTCGAATAAATATTTCAATTTTGAACCTAAAAAGACAAATTTTTCACCTAAACAGGCGATTTTTCATCAAACATTTTTATTTTCGACAACATGATGATAAAATGAATTTTGCAATATCAACATATTGCATAATTATATTTTTTACTGAAACAATATAATTTTTAACCCAAAAACACGAATTTGAAGAAAAACATTTGAATTTGACAATTGTAATTTCTCGTATTTCAAAGTTAAATCTATACTTACCAATAAAATTAGCGAAAATGGCTGAAACAAAGAGAGTAACAACGAGCCTCATTTTTTTACAAAACGACAAAACGGAAAAGTTTGTTAGCTTAATGTAACTAGGGACACACAAATTTTCACTGTATATATACTACTCGCTATCTGACCCCCGCCCCCCCCCCCGCTCTAAATTATTTCACAATTGGTAAGATTTTTTAATGTGAAGCAGCTTATTTTTCTAGGATGTTCTTTTTCCTTATTCCGTAATTTTCCTCTTTGATGACCCAGAAAATTGTTGATCAGAGAATCTAAAATGACTTGCAGGTTACATTATCAGTTACATTAGCATCACGCCTCGCAGAGATTTTTTCAATATTTAATCTGACACAGCACTTTGAATATTTTTTCAACAATAAGACAACATAAAAATGGAATTAGTTAAAAATGTATGCATTTGTTTCAATCTTTGTCTCTTGTGATAAAAAATTAATCTTTTTGGAGACTATTTCACCTTCTTGGAGAAAAATAAATATATTTTGTTGAAAATTATTTTTTTACTAGAAATTTAAGTAGACCTTATGTTGGGTTCCCGCTTCTGATACCGATCGTGAGTGAACTATTTAGTGCCAGGTGTTGCTTCATTGGCTTTGGTGAACGGAATAAGCGTATGTAGATGCAGAAAGAGCAGTGAGAGCAAAGATCAAATGACACGCTCAGAACAAAAGCGATCATAAAAAAAACGTGTGCAAAATCGAAGTAAGAACATGCGAGAGCAAAAAGGACCTAAGAAATGGCGAGAGGTAAAACGACACAAGAATGAAGGGAGAAGCTTCCACCCACTTTGCTGCCGCGAAGACCGATGCAGCTCACGCTGCGCCGATTCAGCTTACACGATTGTCATTCTCACGCATGCGCGGTTCATAGATTAAAGTAACGTGAGTGACGTGCAGGAAGCTCGAGAAACAGCTGATAGGCCTCATGGCTTTAGCGAGCGCTCTCATTGGCTACGCTTGCGAACGGCACGGTTGAAATTAGAATCGAGCCTAAATGCTCGCACCGAACCGGGACCAGGACCGACTACGCATTAATTGGCCGAAAGTCCAACCAGACCGGCGAACCGTAAGCGAGAACGGCTAGTCTGAATTGGCCTTAAAGCCGAAAAAGCGCGAACACGAATCCGAGCTCGCCCGACTTCATGAATGACGATCTAATCAGGTGCTCCTCAAATTTATTCTGTTTTTATAATCCTGAGTCATCATAGAATCATCAGATTTGTTGCGAAGAGGAAAATAAAACTAATAAAAATAAAATATAAAATAAAAATAAAAATAGTTGTAGTAAGTGCAGTTCAAAACAACAGAATGCACAGGGCTCCCGACAATGGGTCGGCCAACAATGCCGACCAATCTAGAGCTGGGAGAGCTAATGAAAATGGATTCAATGCGATGTATCGGTGGGATCTCGCGACCTTTGGGTGGACGGAGCAACTGAATCACGACTTGCTAGAGTGCTGGGATGCGAGTGTGGCCCGTGAACGGGGTTACATGGCAC
>NC_046663.1:19322042-19344669 GCF_010883055.1 Belonocnema kinseyi
GGCCGATGCGAACCGTAAAACAAAACCAACGGCTGATCATAAGACCAAAAGACGAATGCATCAACTTGCCATAAAGATAGGCTGGGCAAGACAGTAAGCGTCACGCATTCAATGTGTGATTGACTACATTAAATCTGGCAGGAATTTTACCGCCAAGGTTCGGAAGTTCGCGCGCGAACTCCGGACCCGTTATCACACACTTAACAAGTCAAAGCTGCTGACCATCAGGCAGCATATTGTTAAGAGAATACGAATACTATCTGACGCTAAGAGAAGTCTAGAGGAGAGGGAGAAGTGGGTCAGAGAAAATCAACAATTTCTCTCTGACCCATCTCGAGTCTTCCAAGACCCTCCAGTTACTGTCGAACACCGACCCAAACCAGAGGAAGTCGAAGTATTTTGGAGAGAATTCTACGAAGTTCAGCATAGACTGGACGAAGACTCAGAAAATATAAATAGTTTCAACGAGTTATGTATTGCCCTCATAACACCTAATAAAGAATGCCCACCCATCACTACCGAGGAGGTGAAAAATGTATTAAGAGTGATGAAGAACTATTCCGCACCGGGACCAGATTGTATCAAAACCTTCTGGTAGAAGAAGTTTTCTTCAACCCGTCAGCATTTGGCCCGTATTTTCACCTCATATTTGAAGTCGGAAGAGCCGATTTCAGAGTGGTTGGTGGAAGGGCGCACAATTCTCCTGCCGAAAATAGGCAACTTATCTGACCCGAAGACCTACAGGCCAATAACTTGTCTGAACACGCTTTATAAGATATTCACAGCTATCCTAAATGATAGGATTATTCGGGTAATTGAACCTGTGTGGCAAGAAATATATGAATAACGAGGCTCAAAGAAAGGCGTAGCCGGATTCCGGGAGAACCTGCTCATCGATAGATGTGTCTGCAAAGATGCAGCATTCAACCAGCGTGACCTATCGATGGCCTGGATTGATTATCGGAAAGCTTTCGATTCGACATCCCATAGACTTATCATCTGTCTTTTGGAAATCTTAAAGGTTCATCCGCAAATAGTTGGGTGCATAGAGAGATTGATGCCGCTTTGGAAAACAAGATTTACTATCTCATCCGGCAAAAATCGTGTGACAACTAACAAGGTCACGTTTCAGAGAGGTGTCTTTCAGGGCGACACCATGAGCACACTCCTCTTTTGCCTTACATTATTGCCACTTTCTCTAGCACAGTGCCATTCCGACGGATACTTGTGCGGCAAACTTGGAGATCGAAAGTACAAGGTCACTTATGTATTTTACACGGACGATCTTAAGATCTATGCAGGGCGTGCCATGCACACCCCGAGCATTTAGCTCACATACTATCTAGTAGTCCAAATCACGCGGGAACGACCTATTCAAAGGCACAATGCGGCACTAAGAGTGCTTTATTACCATCTTCGTCACTCCTACGGCATTCACCTTAATATCGCTCCTCTAAATGCTCCTAGTGAAATTGAGTCAATTGTGGAACTTTATATTCTCGACAATTGTTTCTGTTGCTCACTCGAGGCCTGACATGGTTCTTCTTGATTTCGAGAAGCGAACCATGTTCGATATCGAATTTTCGGCACCAGCTGACAAAAAAATCATAGCCAAGGAGAATGAAAAGAAAGAGAGGTATCGAGACCTTATAAGGGAGTTGCAACGATTGTACCTGGAATATTCTGTTAAACTGATCGTCCTTATCATCGGCGCTCTTA
The DNA here is from genome assembly GCF_010883055.1 of Belonocnema kinseyi. Lineage (NCBI taxonomy): Eukaryota > Metazoa > Arthropoda > Insecta > Hymenoptera > Cynipidae > Belonocnema > Belonocnema kinseyi. Next base: position 19,323,762 of record NC_046663.1, read on the forward strand.
GAGGTGCCAACCTTTTACTTGCTAATGGCCTAAAAAGCATCCTTGCGTGTGAACAATATGCTAGAACACTTGCGGGAAAAATGCAGAAGGCGGTTGTCCTTGGTGGTTTGCGTGGTATTCTTTGGGTGCTCGAGGCTTTTGCTGGATCGTCGTATTGATTCCTTTACAGACTGTAACTACCTATCTCACGTTTGTGAGACGTGGTTGTGGCTGAAATTGTACCGCGATTTCGCTGGAAGCGGGTGAAATTTTTCAGATTAGCACCCGCTCCCGGCGAAATCCTGCGGTTGTCCTTATGACAAATTTTTAATTATATATGTACAGGGTGGACGCGCTGGGGCTTACATACATGGCGAGTTGAATGCTACCCAAATTGCACAACAGCAGAGGAGAAGCCATTATACCGGGGTATTTTGATATTTCGCGACTTTAAAGTTTCATTCGGATCGGCCATTCGGTCAAGTCCATGCATCTTCGGATTAAGTTTATGATAGTTTCCATGGTTGCGTTCGAAACTTCAAACGGATACAAGTGTCAAAACAATGCAGGTTATGTTATATAGTAATTACAAATAATAAAAGTGTTTAATTAATAAGGAAGTTAGACATGTGAACTGAGAAGTAAACGTCATTTTTTTTCTGTGCCAATAACATTATAGAATAGCTGCTAAGTGACAAATACTATAAAATAGTAATAATATTCTGTGCTTCCAGTAGGCGAAGAGTGAATTCTGTTTCACGCTTATTTTTACTGCATAAAAATGGTATGTTATGAATAGACAGGATATGTATTTTATAAAGTGAATGAAATATTACATGCGTAAACTTTAAATCAACATTGCCTACTGACATTGCTTATTGACAGCGATTAGGGCAAACAAGTGAATCTGAGCATCCGTTTGAAGTTTCGAACGCAACCATGGAAACTATCATTAACTTGATCCGAAGATGCACGGACTGGGCCGAATGGCCGATCCGAATGCAACTTTAAAGGCGCGAAATATGGAAATACCCCTGTATAATGGCTTTTCCGCTGCTGTTGTGCAATTCGGGTAGCATTCAACTCGCCATGTATGTAAGCCCCAGCGTGTCCACCCTGTATAAACTATTTATCGAGTTAAGAGGAAAAACATTTTTTAAATCACTTCAGATTGCATAGGATTACTTTGGAATAAATAGAATTGTGTTCGATAATGATGAACTTTTCATTAAAAATTATATTTTCAGCTGAAAATTAAACTATTCCATTCCTGGCTAAAAATCCTGTGTCCAGAATTCTGGACGATTAGCCGACACACCTCGGATGGCTATTCGTCCAGAAATTCTCAGCCAAAAAATACCTCATTTGACTCCAAATATCGTACCAAATCATTTTATAAGATCGATTAAAATCTTCAGTTATTTGAGGTTATGTTTATTGTCAGTAACTCTGAAGGCTCCGAAGCAAAGTTACGTAAGGTGGTCAACTTTTATCGGTGTCACATGGGTATTTCATGCTGTGACGTCAGCGAGAAAGATGCCTGCTCGCCGGAGGCCAAGCAATATACCAATTTTAGGGAACGAAACTTAATTTTTTTTACAATTTTGACAAAAATGATGATTTTATTGTTCAAGATTTCATCAATCACTCTTCCTTCGCCAATTAGCTTTAACGTATTTTTTCCAACGGGTAACTGGAAAAGCGGTCCGAGATTGGACTAATCAATCACTCTTGTGTGACCAGTCGCTAAAAGGTATTTCCTAAAGGGTGAGCTAAAAAAGGAGTTTGAGATGTGACAAATCTCTCTTCTGCAAACAATCACTATAACTAATTTTTTTAAAGGGGGAGCTGGAAAAGCGGTTCGAGATGCGACCAATCACTCTTCTGTGACCATTCACCAAAACCTATTTTTTGAAAGGGGAAGCTGGAAAAGGAGTTCGAGATTTGACCAATACCTCTTCTGTTACCAGTCGCTAAAACGTATTTTTTTTAAAGATTGAGCTGGAAAAGGGGTTTGTGAGTTTACCAATCACTCTTCTGTGAACAGTTGCAAAAACGTAATTTTTTAATGGGGGAATTGGAAAAGAGGTTCGAGATTAAAGCAGTCACTCTTCTGTGACTAGCCGCTAGAATAAATTTATTAAAGAGGCCGCTGGAAAAGGGGTTCGATATGTGAACAATGACTATTTTGTGACCAGTAGCTAAAACGTATTTTTTTAAAAGGGGAACAGGAAAAGGAGGTTCGAGATGTGACCAATCTCTCTCTTTTTTAACCAGTCACTGTAACTATTTTTGTTTTGAAGGGGAGCTGGAAAAGGGTTTTGAGATGCGACTGATCACTCTTCTGTGACTTGTTTCTAACACATATTTTTTTATAGGGGGAGCCGGAAAAGGGGTTCAAGATGTGATCAATCACTCTTCCTTGACCAATTGCTATAAAGTGTTTTTTAAATAGGATGCTGGAAAAGGGGTTCAAGATGTGCCCATTCACTCTTCTGTGACCAATCGCTAAAACGGAATTATGTAAAGAGGGAGCTGGAAAAGGGGTTCGAGATGTGACCAATGACTCTTCTGTGACCAGTCGCTAAAACGTATTTCTTAACGGTTTTTAACGATTTTAAACACTGCTCCCTAAGCTATCGGACAATTGAAAATATTTTTCACCAAACTCTGTATGGCCTATAATGAATATTTCAAAATTGAGTTTTTTGAAAACGGCGAAAAAATTTTTTTCTCCCCTTGTTAATGAGTTTGTTGCTCTTAATTTATGCCAATTTGTTGATTGTATGCCAATTTTTTCTCATTGAAATGTTACGATGGAATTCATGGTGGAAAATACACCTATTTTATGGATAATTTGTTTATTTTTGAAAATTAATTTTGTTGAAATTTCTTCCTTTTTTTTAGAAAACTATTTGTTTGAAAATTACTTTCATTGTTTAGAAATTAATTCTAATTTTTTAGATTTTTTATTATTTTTTTTACTAAACATGTAACAATTCCATTTTTTGTTAAAAATATATTTTTTTCAATTCAAATTCAAGTATGTATATGGTTGAAAATCCATCTCATTGGTAGAATATTATTCTTGTTGTTAACGCGTTCACTTCTATGTTCAAAAATCTAATTGTTTTGTTGTAAATTCAATTGTTTTCTTTTTTTTCATAATTAAATTCTCGGATTTAAAATTTAACTGTTTAATTTTTTGGTAAAGATTATATTTTTTAGTTGCAAATTCTTTATGTTCGTCGAGAATTAAAGTTTTTAAATTAAAACATAACTTTAATATTTTTGGTTGTATACTTTTTTTTAGTTTAAATATTCATTTTTAAGTTGAAATTTTGACTATTTTGTTGATGTTTTTTACAATTGATCTTTTTCCAGTTAAAAATTCTCCTGTTGAGTAAAAAATTCATTTATTATGGTAAAAAATTAATTCTGTTGGTTGATAATTTAACTCCTTCATTACAAAATTCGATTCGTTTTTGTTTGGAAAAAAATGTTTTCAGTTGCAATTTTAACTGTATTATTTTTTATTAAAAATTTATCTTTTCTAGTCAATTATTTTGCTTGAAAAGTAAAAGATTTTGTTGAAACTTTTTCTTTGCGGGTAATAATTATTTTTTTACTGAAAATGCAACTATGTGGTTGATAATTAATTTATTTTGTTGAAACATTTCCATTTTTCATTTAATACTTATTGTTTTAGCTTAAAATTCGCATCTACAGTTGAACAATTTTGTTAAAAATTTTTTTGTTTGTCAAAAACTGATTTTATACTAAAATGATGACTAAGATATTCAGCACAAAATTTGTAACATTTTAGGCCCTAAAATATTGTGTCCCATATATATTTACATACAGTAAATGATATTTTCCTCTTCGAAACAAATCTGGTGATTCCATGGTAACTCAGGATTTGTGTTTGCGCATTTTCGACCTTCCACGAGGCTGGTCTTCGCGGTTGCAAAGTGGGGGTAGCTTATCCCTTCATTATTGTGTCGTTTTACCTCTCGCCAATTCTTAGGTCGTTTTTGCTCTCGCGTGTTTTTACTTCGCTTCTGCACACATTTTTTTTTTTAGTTCGCTTTTACTCTGAGCATGTCAAATGGGAAGGAATAAAGGTAAGTGATGGCAAAGTATGAAAAGGGTGAAAGTAACTTGTGTGAAGTTTAAATTGGAGCACGCGAAGTTTTTGAGGTTAGGAAAAGTAAATATAGTTGCTTGGCGTGGGGTGCCAGGGGTAGACCAGTAAGACATGTGACGTCGCGGAGCACTGGGTAAGGTAGGATGCCAACGGTAAAAAGTCCACAAGCAGGCTCCAGACAGCAACAATTACTGGTCGACGCATAGAGTGAAAAAAGTTTGTTTATAAACCTAATATCTCACGTTTGGATAAATACTTTCCAAGGCCCGAAAATTCAAGACAAATCTGGCCCTTTTTGCGGTTTTATCGCGGTTTTATACCTAGAGATGTGCTGGAACACATAGTTCCAGCTGCTATCGACAGGTGGTGCCACCGGCCAGTTCCCAAGCAGTCAGTGACTGTTTGGTCGATAAAGTAGAGCATTGGAATGGAAGCTTCTAATGTGTCCCCAAAGGGTTTACATTTTTCTTACACCTTCTCTATTCCTTTACACACCCTCCACACACTTACTTGGTGGTGGAAGGGGGACCTACAGTTTAAGGTGGGTTCCGAACCACCAAGAGCAACAGCCTTAAGTACTTAGAGAAAACCTTTTTCTCTAGAGGTACCGGTCCCACGACTCTCCGGAGATGAACAACTCCCTTGCTAGGCTAGTGTTCACCGCATGGGCCACCGAGACTCTTCCAAAGTGCGAGGCGGGAATCAAACCCGCAAGCCGGGAATCGAACCCGCAAGCCGAAGGAGTGAGTACAAAGCCTAGGCTTTAGCCCCCGCGACCATCGTCCCACTAAGTAGAGCATCGTGACGAATCAGTAGCGAAGCGGCAAGGTGGGTCCTTGTTTCACCGACCGAGTGAGCTAAAAGCTTTTTTGGTTAGATGGCGCTCGTATAAATGGCGCTTGGGGGATTCTCCAGAGTTCTCGAAACTTCTGGAGACATAGTTGTCAAAGTGAGCGAAGGTGGGGATTTCTCGAAGCTTCTAGAAGGTTCGGCCTGACAGTCCCATATATGTAAGACTCCTATATATTTTTAACTGCCTACAACCTTCCAATAAGTTGCCAGAAAATAGAGTGCAGAAATATACTTCTATCTCAAACAGCGCAGAGAACATTCTCAGCATTGCGCCGAAATGCTGTGCGGAATGCTGTGAACGTACTTTGCACTGTGCCAGCTTGAAATTTATGCCTACACTCTATTGTTTTGCCGGAAACATATCAGGCGGTTAGCAATATAGGAGTATTACATTTATGTGAATAGTACTCATAAGTAAAATGCATAGTTACCTACTGTTGATGGAAATAAGAAGAAGCATAAGCCCTGCAAAACAGACCGTGATACCTAATTTTCACGTGGATCGGGGATTTCCCGAGGTTTTCGAGATTTCTAGAAACATATTTCACATATGTGATCTTGGCGATTTTCGGAGTTTCTAGAAACATCGACCTAATATCGAAAAAATGCTTTTTTATTGAGTTTTAATGAAAGAGAGATCACGAGAAATTTGAAAATGTAACCTAACGAGTTGTATTTCCAGCGCCAAAATTTGACTGAAGAAACCCATCCTTTTCTTTGATATCCATAGTTTTTTTAAAGTCAAATTCGATCACTAAAGGTTGTTGAAGAGCGATATTTTTGACAATGCGAAGAGCATGCAAAATTTGACAATCAACCCATCGCTGAGGGAAGTTTCAAACTTGTAAATGTTCAGTAGACGTATATGTTTTACATGGCTCTTTGATATGTTAAGATTGTGCAGGTTCTGCGAATTCGAACGCGATGAGTTTCGGGACTGATTTGATTGCAATTTCAAAACTTTACTTTTTGGTTGCTTGAATTCGTTAACGAGCCAGTCGAGTTTGGTGTCGGACATTTCCGGAGAAGATTCTTTCGTGATCGCCGCTGCATTGAGTTGTGAAATGGGCGGACTCGGAACGGCCGCGACGATATTGTCTGCTAGTAACATGCTTCAGGAGGTTGTCAATGAAAGAAGTTTTCATGACGTTGTCGTTGCAGCCTTTTTCGTTATAGATGCGCAAACAATTTAAAAAAACGGATGGTTTCCCGTCGATACACACTTCAGCCTTAAGATGTCGACGGAGGCGAGTTTCGGTAGATTTGGCGAATTCCGAAACGATCCGATTTTTAAGTCGATCGTAAATATCCGCGGGGAGCCGTTGAAGTTGTCAAGATGTCCTTGACGCCCTGATTTACGCTCAACTGCGCGAGAAACCTGATGAGCTCTTTCTCCAAGTTTGCTTTGCCATCTGGGCCATTGGTTATGTTTTCCGGATTTACGTTACGCGGGAAAAAATAAATCACTGCAACCGCGATCGGACAAGCCAGTTACGAAATCATAAGACCTGAAATGTCAAAATACCGACGCAAACGTTTGTATACCGGCTGTCTACAATCTTGTCTTCGAAACGCTTGAACTATCAAGAACATTGCGTAGTGATTCTCATCGCGCGGAAACACGCACAACGCGCGAGTATTCAAAGGTTTGACAAGTGAGGTTATACGTCTATTATTTGACTAAAGGAGGGCCTAGTTTTTTTTCCTTTTTTTTGTGTTTACAGAAAATCGTGCATAACAGCCCGACAACAGCTTTTAAGTATGCGCTATGACATTCGCGGCTCGATTGATCAAAGCAAAAATCACGACATTTTTGTAACGCGCACTTCACATAACATTGCGAGGAGACAGGTTATGCTCCAAACCACAAAGAATACTTACACAGAATACATTGCCGATATCTGTATATATACTACCTTGAGAGGCTTTTCGGAAGTTACATAAATTACCGAAATTAAAGTTCTCAGGAGAAGTTAAAGCTCATCTGGCCAAGCACATGGCACATTAGTTGCAACGTGGTGTGGCGTCAGGTTAAATCTAGTACATTGCTCGTACTGCGGACTAGTGTCTCTAGGCGGTGATGGCATCAGACTAACTGTACAGTGCGACTAGAGTGAATACTCGCGCGATTACTCGACCACTGGTCGCGCGTATAAGTTGAAAACTCGCTCGATGGTGACACTCCGCTGAGTAGAGTAGTAGGGGTGCTACGACCCTACATGGGGAATCCCCCGAGTACCATCTACCCAAAAAAACATGGACATAGGAAACAAGGGACTAGGCATGCCATTGCGGGGGTAGTGCGATGAGGGGGAGGTCCGCCACCTTTTGATGTCCCGCGACAAACATGTCAGCGCCCACATGTTTATATTTTCATGCACAGTTTGTGGGCAAAAATGCTCGTGCGCATAATCAAACGGCACATCGTAAGATGGCGGCTCTCCCCACTCATGGAATTCTCTTCCCTCCCGTGGATTCAACTCTGCTCGCCAAGTTAGGATGGCATGTCTAGTCCCGTGTTTCCTATATCCATGCTTGTAACTCACTCGGTCGGTAAAACAAGGACCCACCTAGCCTGCTTCGTCATTGAAACGTGGCAGTGCTCTACCTTACTGACCGAACAGTTACCGACCGCTTGGGAACTGACCGGTAGCGTCATCTGTCGGCCGTAGCTGGAACCACGTAGTAGTGTTCCAGAACTTACCTAAGCGGAAAATTCGAAAAACCAGCTCTTTTACATATGGAGGTATCCATATTTATGAACACGTTTGAAATTGAGGCTACTGAAAAATTTTATTTGCATTTACATATTTCAGTTGGTTGAACTAAAATGTAATTTTACGAATCGTCACTTTTGCGGAAAATTCATTGAAAAATGAAAAAGTATGTATTCTTGGTTGTAATAATGAGTATATCTCCATAAAATTTAATATTATCTTAAAAATCATTCTAAATTAGATAAATATTTTAAGTTTAATTTTAAGTTTTTAGGCTTTCTTTTTTCAGTTTTATGAGAAATATTATTATAAATGTTGGAGCTTTCAGTCGAAATGAGTTAATGTTCTACTTCTCTTTTTTTCAATAGAAAAAAGTATTAACAAACCTCAGACATACAATTCAAATTTGGAACATTCAAGAAAAATCAACACTTCCAAACACTTACTCATCAAGCAACGAAAGTAGCAAGGAGGATATTGTTTCAATAAGAGGAATATTATGTTAAAAATAATACTGTTTTAATATAGTTCTTGAGGTTTGAATTTTTCATATGGAAAAAATTGAAGAGAGTTTGGAGCACATATTAAAACTAGCTTTTTCAACCGTAGAATCTAACGTGTAGTACTTTTTTGTTCAGATTTCAGGAGTTATATAAAACATTGCCATAATAAGAAAACCATCAATTAAAATTAGTACATGTAATATTTATGTATTATTCAAGAAGAAAAATGTATGAACCCGGAAAATACTCGTCTAATGCAGAAAAATTCAAGAAAAAGAATTCTTTTGACTTTTTAATTGCTAGCAAGATAAAATTTTTATAAATAATGAGATTTATTAGATAAAATTATTTTAGTAACACGTTTAAACTTTTAGAATTTAAACCCAATGAAAATAATTACCTAGGAACTTTTATTGCTCCGGAAAATTCTCTAAGACTTGAAAATATACGATTTTTCATATTCAAGTGAATTTTTCGGAAAACCAAAAACCCTTAGGTAACTTTTTTCGTTGGACTGAAGTTCGGTGGACTCAAATTTATAAGCAGCATAGTTGTTTCCAAAAAAATATCATGAATTTTATATAATTCAATGCATCCGATCGTGAGATGTTAGGTTTATTAATAAAACAACAACCTTTTTCACACTGTGCGACGTAGGAAAATTATGACGTGTATGACCACTAAGTAATTATAACATCTTGAATTGCAGGCCCATAAGACATATTTGGAACTCAACATTTAAAAAGATAAAGAAATAATAATTTATTCATATAAAATTCACTCGGAGTACATAAATTGGATATAAATATTTGAAGGTGCACTCTACAGCTGCTCCGACCAATGATCCGAACTTTGGCATGTTGAGCTACTGCGCTTGCCAGGCGCAACGAATCTCATTGGTCGCTGTTGACGCGCATTTGAAACCGGATATAATTAACAAATATTACAATTAAAATAGATTATTATTATAAATTGTACATTAATATCTGAAGTTACATAATTTGTGATGTGAGGATGTAAAAAAATATGATTGACTATATTTTGTAAATAATAGCATATTTACTTATAATTGAAAACAAAAATTTATATTCTATTAAAAAAGGTTTTTGAGGGGAAAAAATGTGTAGTTAACGAAACGTGTCTCTACTGAAATCTGTGTACAAATAACCGAATTTTGTTAGTACTAGTAGACACTGAAACGATTTTTGTTAAAAGCAATAATGATTTTTGTTAATTCTTTAAAATTATGAGGCCTATTATCGAACGCCTTTGAATTAAAAGGCATTGTTCTAAGCTGAAAACGTTATTTTCAGACATTTGTCTGGTATTTTTTATTCCAATGAAAATTTTTATATCAAATTATGCGAATATTTATTAATAATAATATATTAAATGTTAGAAATATGTTTATTTAAAAGTTACTTGGTGAAATATAAGTTAATCATTAGAACTCAAGAAATACAACAGTCACTAGTGAGGTCGCTGCTCTGGGCAAGCGCAGTAGCTCAACATGTCAAAGTTGGGCATGACTGCAGTGGGGCTCCGATACCGTGTCGAAAGTCGAGCCACCTCTTTTTCTCATGTTTAGAGATAGAAAGAGATGTTCGCTTGATTTTCAAATTCGAAACAGCATCGGAGTCCCAATGCTGGTTCTCAACTCCGCAAGCCTTGCTCTCCGCAGCCGCTTTTCTTTTTCCCTCGCCGTGCTTGCCTCTATCTACCTTAACAGAGACCGTCTCTCTGAGTGGTGCTAACAGACCGCGACTTTTTCAACTGCGCAGGCGTCACGGTCAAGAAGAAGTGACGGAAAAGCACACCTGTTTTCTTCCATACTCCACTGCTGTGCGACGGGTTTGCAGTGCAAAAAGTGGCGCATAATCCGCACAACGATCGCACAGAACAGAAGTCAATAGGAGAAATAAGAAGTGACGTTGATGCAGGCCTGTACGACTTTGACTAATAGAGGTGGCCGAAGAGTGAACTCAGGCGGGGCACAGAGAGGTGCAGATTAGTTTCAAAATTAGTGGTAGGTGGGGCAAGTAGGTTTGCGGATGAGGGGCGTAGAGACGCAAGAGGATCGCGCTGTTATCTGCTTGTCATAATAGTGAGGTTATGTTCTACTTGACAGTTTGAATGTGTTGAATTAAATTTTCAATTTAACATAAATTAAGTCATTAACGTTAAATCAAGGAAATATTAAATATAAAATAAGTCCAAATTATTACAAACATTTTTTCTGTATTTCCTGTGTGATTTTGCATTAATTATTAAGTTTACATTTAATTGAAAATTTCTTTGAACACATTCAAACCATCAATGTATACATACATTGATTCTTTAAAATTTTGAAAAATTAAAAAAATTTAGGGAATTATTATTAACTTTTATGAAGAAATTGGTTAGGCAGTTAAAAAGTTTATGATTTTTGTTAATGAGGTGCCAAATTAAGCTTGGAATAAGACTATTCTTAATTTTTAACTGGGAAAGCAATACCATTAGCAAACCTTTGCATTATGACACGAAAAAAATGTTCTTCTATGAAAAAAGAAATTTTTAATCAAATTTATAAAGTTTCAACCGAATAGTTGAATTTTTAACTTAGAAGATTAATTCTCTACCATCGAAGACAAATTTTCAACGAAATAGTTAAATTATTATTTTTTTAAATATCGCTCTTTAACTAAGATTGGAATAATTAACTTTTCATTCAAAAAAATTCATTTTCAATTCAAAAAATCGAATTTTTAAAGAAATCGTCAAATCTTTAACACTAAAATATAAGTTATATTTTCAAACTATTGGTTTCACTTTCTACCAAATTTTTAAATTATCAAACAAACCAGATTAATTTATGAAAAAAAAACAGTTGCATTCTATATACAAATATAATAATATTTATATATTTAAACAGTCATATTTATTATGATTTCGGATTATTTAAATATTTTAATTTATATTTCTAAAAAAAAAGTTTCATTTTCAGTAAAAGAAAAAAATTTCAACCGAATACTAGAATCTTTAACCAAACGAGATGAATCCTGAACGAAAAATATAACAGTAGACTTTTTAACTAAAAGTAGCTGAGTTTTAATGTTGGGTTCTATTAATTTAAATTCAAATTTTGTTTTCACCATTTTTTAAATGCTTGGAAATGTTTAAAAATCTTTTAATATCTTTCCTTAAAATTAATTTTTTATAACAAGAAATCCGTTTAAATATTACGAGAATTCTAAGGAAAAAAATTGTTGTTCCCTTGATTGAAAAATATGTTCTTTGATTTCAAATTATTCAACTGTGTTGAAAATCTGCCTCTTTGGTTAGAAATTTGATCTATTTTGATACGGGTTTAATTTTTTTAAATTTAAATTGCAAATGATTGGTTTAAAATAGAAATATGTTTTGGCCAAGGATTCCACTATTTGCTTTAAAATTCGTATTTTGTATGAATTGAAATATTTTGGATCTAAACCAAAAAAAAACTTTTTCAGATTACTTATGAACTATTATATATAATATAACATTTTTCAAATTAATTACAAACAAAAAAACGAGAAAAATTGAGAAAAGGGTATTTTTCTTAAAAACAGATAAAAAAAGGAAGAATTTATTAAAAGCGTTTGGTTTGACTATTTTTTAATTTTTTATAAAAATACTTGTTTAACCATTAGTTTTTATTTAAATAATTTTGAATATCAGAAAAACTGTAATTTTATTTTACTTTTCGAATTTTTAGTTATTTCTTTCAATTGAAGGATTTTTTTACTTTGATTCCCTAGATTTAAATCCAAAAGATTGAAAAAATAAGAACTGGAATAGATAATGAACGAATATTAAAAAAATTAATGTAAAAACTCGAGAAATGACAAAATAACGATTTTTTTATACCACGAACAATTTTTTGAGAAAATATTTAAATAAAATAGATTTAAAAAAAAAAACATTTCCGGATTTTTTCCAATTTTCAAGTACGTTTCATAGCCATCCTATATAAGAAAATTGGTTAAACGAAATTTTCAAAAATCTCGCAGTCATTCTTGTTGACTGCATTAATCGCATTAATTTTATATTCTAAGGTTTATCAAGCGAATTCAGAAATATTTTAAAAGATTTAAGATATATCGAAAAAGAAACTAGACAATTTCTAAAAAAAATGTTGTTTAGAGAACTTTGCAAAATGGCACAAAAAGATTAAGTAGTTTAAAATATATATAAGACTTAAAATACTTTTGATATCTGAAAAATTTTAGAAATCCCGAAATATCTTTTTCACTGTCTAGAGTTATTAATAAAATTGTTTCAAAATCTTCTGGATACATTTCCACAATTTTGGAAATCTTTTGTTGCATTTTATAACCTTTTTGAATATTCTTTTTAAATTAATTTTCCAGGATGAAAAATAACTTTACATCACCACTTTTAATTTGTTAAAAAATTATTCCGTTGAAGATTAATTTTTTTGCAACTCCTTATCACAATAAATATTTCAAGAAATCTAAGTAAACACTTTTAATTCTCTTGAAACCTTTTAAAATCTTAAACAAAACTTTAAAATTTTATTTTGAAGCCTCCAAAAAACCTACATTTTGTTTTAATCTGTTCAAATTTGTAAATACTTTTTAAGTTGTTAAAAAACTTCAAAATATGTTTTAAAATTATTAGAATTTTCCCTAAAACGGTGAGTTTTGAAAATCTTTTGAAAAGTTTTGAAATCTTTTTCAATATGTTTCAAAAACAATTTTTGTTAACAAAGCAGCATATGAATAATTTTTTAAAATAAATTCTTCTGGAGTTACTATTTAATCAAAGGGTATTCAAAATTATATTTTTTTGCGTTATTTGTCAAAATAGTACATTTTAATTGAAAATTTTTTTTAACATTTAAGATTACTAAACAAATCTTATTTGATTTATGTTCTACGTCTAAAGATTAATTTTCAAATTTTTTAAGTAAAATTTGAAACTCTAGTAAAAAATTTGGAAGATTTTAAGAAAATGAATATTTTTTCTTAAGATTCCATGAAAAATTTTAATTAATTTCAATGTAAAATTCGACAATTTTGCAAGCTAGCGTAATTTAAAAATATTGAATAAGTTTAAGGTAAATTTAAAAGTTCTGTAAAGGTAAAAAAAACATTTTTAAACTTAAAAAGACAAAATATGGATTTCAAAGAATTCAAAATAAAGTTTGGAAGTTTTTTAAATCTTTGAAAAGGTTTCAAGTGAATAACAAATGTCCTTAGATTCCTGGGAGTATTGATTTTCTTCGTCAAAAATTAATTTAAAGGTAACATCTATGAAGATCTTGAAACATTCCAAAAATAAAAACCTTTTCTTAAAAAGTTCCAAAAGATTTCCAAATTAATCAGAAAAAAATCCGAATTTTTATAAATCACTTTCAAGAGAATAATAAAACAAAATTATAAAACACTACAAAAGACTTTCAAAATTGCTAGAAATTAATCTGGAAGATTTTAAAATAATTTCAATTTCAATTTTTGCATACAAACCAGTTCAATTTTCAACCACACAGATACATTTTTCAATTAAAATTTAAAATTATAAACCAAAAAATGCATTTTTAATTAAGGCAGTGCAACTTTAAAACCAAGCTTAAAAAATTTTAAACAAAAAGATGAATTTTTAAACAAACAGATCAATTTACTACAGAAAATACAAAATTTGTAACCAAATTCAAAAATTCTCAGCAGAAAATTTGGACGACGAACTGAAATAAAATTTAAGAATGCTCAAACAAAAAGTTGAATTTTTTCCGATAAATTAGAAAATAATTTCTTTTTTAATTTTCAGGAAATAATTTAACTTTAAAACCTAGTTGTTAATTTTTTATGCATAAAGATAAATTTTTAAACAGAAAAATTATGTTTTGAAAGAAAAAAACGCATTCGAAACAGAAATGCAAAAATTCTCAACCAAAAAGTGGAATTTTGAAATAAACAGATGATTTTTTTAACAAAAAGTTTAATTATCTAAAAAACACGAATATTCAATAAAATTCTAAAAGCCTTAACTAAGAAGTGGAATTTTTAACACGGAAAGAAATCTTTTTTAATTTTTAAAAAAGATGTTTTAATTTAAAATCTGTTTGTTAAATTTTTAATAAAATAGATCAATCTTTAACCAAATAGATTAATTTTCTAGCAAAAATATTAATTTTCTTCCCTAAAAAATAGTTTTAACTAAATTAAAGAATTCTCAAGCAAAAAGTATAATTTTCCACTAAAGATGTTCGATTTTTTAAACACAAAGATTAATTTAATGCCGAAAAAACTATTTTTTAACCAAATTTAAGAATTTCTAACCAGAAACTTGAATTTTTGAACAAAAATATTGATTTACTACCAAAAAAAGATAATTTTTTAATGAAATTCAAAAATTCTCAATGAAAAAGTTGAATTTTCGACTAAAAAACATTAATTTTTAAAGAAACATCAATTTACTACCAAAAAGACACTTTTTCAACGAAATTAAAGAATCTTGGACCAAAAAGTTAAATTTTCAACTAGAAAAGATGAATTTTTCATCTAAAACATTCATTTTAAGCTAAAAAAACCTATATTTTTTAAATTCAAGAATTATCAACCGAAGAGTCGAATAATTATTTCTTATATTTCAAACATCTATTCTCCACTTATCGCTTATTCATTATTAGGAAGGAAAGAAAAATTAAAAAGGTATAAATAATTATGAAAGTACCAATTCAGTAATTAACACCGTTTATTTGCGCAAAATATACGATTAAAATAATGTAACATAATTTAATTATGCTAATAATTTAACCATTAGTATACTTTGATAATAACACAATATGCAAATACATAATATTCTCCGATATTGTATAGCAAAAAGTGTCAAATAAGTAAATTTAAAAAAAAGCAAGGCAGACAAAAAATCAAAATAAATCAATTATAATTAAGCAATTGACATTTAAGTGCACTATTTTTCATCTACACTCGAACTCCATAAATACGAGCTCCAAATATATGAGCGCTCCACAGATACGAGCATACCTACTCCAATTGAGCGAGCGGAATGTTTTCCCCTCTCTCTTCGCCCAATTTGAGAGTCGGGCGGGCACGGATGAGCGTAGCCTTGAATTCGATGTGCGCGTGCGCGTATTTGGCCTGTGATCTGAACTAAACGTCACAGGAGTGGGAGCCCCTATTACGCTCTTATCTTCGGATTTCCCACTGCCGAGATTCTCGTATCTTTGGAGTTAAAGTGCAAATTCATTATTATTGAATATAGTCAAAGCATCACGCTCCTGATTGTGCCCACACTAGTTTTTCTCACTGGTGCCCGATTGCTGGTGGGGAGAACTAGTTTGAGCCTGGCTATCGAGTAGCGGATATTCTTTTTCAATCATCTTCCCTACATAGTGGTATGTATATTTTGAATGCACTTCAGCAAGATAAGTGCGTAATCCCCATAATTGTCTGTATAACATACGATCTGGAATTTGAAACTCATGAACCTTTTCGGCTACGTCGCCGTTTATTTCTAATTTAACTCTTTGAAACTCAGTGTACAAGGTTGTTACGGGCCTGACGAATGGACAGTACCACCCATTTATGTCCAACCCAATGATGTTTTTTTTATTGTAATCTGTTACCACACGGAACTTCGTAGCTTCTAATAAAAAAACTTTATGTGGGAATAAATAACTTCGATAATAATGAACATTTTTTATGTGGAAGGCAACTTTTTCTTCAACAGCTGGTTTATCAGGTTGCCCGTTTGGTTGATCCGTTAGCTCAGATAAATCTGTAAAAAGAAAGTATACATAAAAACAATTATTGTATTAAATATTATACTAATTAAATAAATCCTTTTTTGGATTACACAGCCAAAATATTAAAAAAACATTTAAACTTTCATTATTTGAAAAATACAATAAAAAATCAAATCCTATTTGGTTGCGAATTAACTTTTTTGTTCAAAATAAATTGTTTTTGTATTTTTTTGAAGCGAAGATAAAAAATTATCATTTTAAGTTAAAAATTATCCTATTTGGTTGCGAATTAACTTTTTTGTTGCAAATTTGTATTTTCGGGTTGGGAATTTCATTGGTTTGTGGAAAATTGGTCTTTATGCCTTGCAAATTCAACAATCTGGTAGAAAATTAAAACATTTAGTTACAAATTGATTTTTTGTTCAAAATAAACTGTTTTTTAATTTGTTCGCTTTCTCGTGAATTTTTAGTATTTGTACGGTTTTGTCGTAGGTGAACAAATAATAATGAATCAGAAAGAAATTAGACTATTTACATTCTAAAGCTTAAATACGGTAAATATTCATTCGCCTTCACGCACTTTGAACGTGAAAGATGACCAAAAAATGTATACTCTACCTTCTGTATAAATTGTTAATTGACAATAATAAATATATTCCATAGAACCGTAAAAAATTTCGAAAATCAAAAACACAATCCTGTTAGAAAAGTGTATGAGAACCCAAAATATATATAAATAAATAATTTATAGCCTATATATACACGGTACTTTAAAAAAGTTTTTTTTTCAACTTTTTCCAAAAAAACTAGGAGGGAATATTTCCCAAATGAAACAAAGAATCTTTTGCTTAAGACAAAAGGCTAAAAAATTTCAGCTTTCTTTAGATACTCAAAAATTTCAAAACATGGTTTAAAGATTCTCATTTTTGCTAACTTTGTTCAAACAATCAGACAGCAATATTTAGAAAATGGGAACAGATCAAAAGAGTTTATTTTTATTTGATATGGATAGAAAGGAAGATGCAGTATAAATTAAGGAAAATAGCGGAAGAGGAAAGAAATAAGGGGAAGAGAACATGGGTCAAGTATGGGGGAATACAGATAGATGGAGTATGGTGGGATTGGGATGAAGAAAGAGAACAGATAGTAAGAAATGAGGTGCAAGGAAACTAGAAGAGGAAGGAACGGGAGATAAGAGAATAAGAAATAGTAAGAAGGAAAAAAATATGAGGAACGAAAGTAGGGAAGAATGGAAGATTCGTTACTGGAATATAGCAGGATTGGATAGAAAGGATAGGGAGTTTATAAGAAATTGGACACAATGGGATATAGTCATAATGATGGAAAGGTGGCTAGATGAAAAGGGATGGGAAAGAGTAAGGGGAAGGTTAAAAAGAGGTTACAAATGGCAAGTGCAAAATGCAAAGAGGAAGAATAAAAAGAGCAGAGCAATGGGAAGAATGGTGATGGGAGTAAGGAATGTATGTATAACAGGGAAAGATAAGAAAAACAGAAAAGAACAAAAAGAATGATTAATAGTAGAAAAGGCAATGATGGGAGGAGAGAATTGGAAGTCAGTGGGGATTTATATGAACGGTGACATGCAGAAGAAAGCAGAGGAGATTAAAGAAATGATTGAAGAAAATAAAAAAGAGATTAGGCTGATAATAGGTGGGGATTTCAATGTGAGAACAGGAGACAGAGAAGAAAGGGAATGGAGAGAAGAGAGAGGAAGAAAATCCAAAGATAAAGTACGAAATGGGGAGGGAAAAAAGTTGTTGAAGAGCTTGGAGGAGTTCGGATGGTATATCTTAAACGGAAATATAGAAGGGGATGAAAAAGGAGAATATACACGTTGAGGAAGTGAAAGGGTAATTGATTATGTAATTTCTCTTAATTAGAGGGACAAAAAAGCAATATCAATATGAGTAAAACGGGCGCAAATGTAAAAAGTGTAGGAAAAGGGGATTGTTCAAGGAAAGGAAAAGAACAGTTTAGAGAAAAAATAAGAAATATCAAAATGAGAGAGGAAAATGTGGACGGGGAGATGGGAAAAATGATGAGAAATAAAAATAGGATTAGAGTGCACAAACCAAAATGAAGTTAGTAAAGGGGGGAATAGAAGTGGGTGGGATGAGGACTGCAAAGAGAAAAAAAGGAGGTCAGAAAGGAATTAAGAAAGTAAAGAAAAGAAAAAGTAATGGAGAAGAATATAGGAAAAAAAAGCAAGAGAATACTGAGCTGTGTTATCAAAAGAAAGAGGAAGAGAATAAAAGGTTTGAGGAAGAGGCGGAGAAGGCGAGGACGGAATAAGAGGTATAAAAGGTAGAAAATAGAGAAAGAAAAAAAAGAGTAAACCAAGATATTGAAATAATAGAATGGAAGAAATAATTTTTGGACTTGCTAAGAGGAGTAGAGAGAAATGTTATGAAGGGAGGAAAATATTAAGTTATAAAGGGCGGAAAATATGGTAGAGAAAGAGATGAGGAAGTGGTCATTTTAACGAAAGAAATAGTTAGGATTTTAGGAATATTGAAGGATGGAAAGGCACCTGGTATAGATGAGATTCCAAATGAAGTATGGACATTGGAGGCGAGAAACTAGAGGAATGGGCGTGGACAATGTGTGATGGAGTATCGAGAGAAGAGGAGCGGCCAGAGTTATGGAACGAAGGAGGTGTTATACCAATAGTAAATAAAGGCAAGGGAGAGGAGGTTAAAGATTATAGGGGGGTGACGTTGATGCCAACACTGTATAAAGTATATGTAACTATTTTATCAGAGAGATTGAAGATAGAAGTTGAAGAAAAAAAGATCGAGTCACCGAATCAGACAGGGTTTAGAAAAGGAATTGGAGTAATGGACAACATATATGTTCTCAACTATCTAGTAAATAAGAGAATTAAAACGGAAAAAGAGGCAATTAAAGCAATGTTCGTGGACTTAAAGGCGGCGTTTGACTCATTAGACCAAGGAGAAATAGAAAAAGTTATGATAAAAAAGGGGATAAGAGAGGGATTAATTAATAAAGAGAGTATCCGAAATTTTTAGAGAGACGAAAAGCAGGATGAAGCTAGGAGAGCAAGTAGGAGATACTTTCTGGTTGGTAAGAGGTTTGAGACAAGGATGTCCTCTGAGCACACTTTTATTTAATTTATCAACATCAGACTTGGAAGAAGAAATGAGGAGAAAGGTTTAAGGAGAAATTAGAATAGGGAAGGAAAAGATATATACCACTGGCATACGCAGACGACATAGTGTTGATGGCAGCGAATGAAGAAGGGATGGCAGGATTAATTACAGGATTAGAGAAATACTTAGACGAGGAAAACCTGAATGTAAATGTAAAAAAGACAAAGATATTTAGGTTTAGAAAAGGTGAGGAGAGGGAGGGCGATCGAATTAACGAAATGAGAAGAAGAATGAAGGGAGTTCTTTAATGATAGAGAGATAGAAGACGGGACTGGGGTAAAGTATGAAGAATTGGAAAAAAGGGAAAGGGAAAGACAATTAGTAGAAAGATGAAGGGCGATTGAAAAATCAAAATACAATAAATAGTATAAGATGATAAAGAAGAAAGGGGTGCCAAAGTATTAAGAAAAGGGATGGGGAGAGAGGTGGACCAGAATAGCAAGATTTAGATTGGGAAACGAGGTAAGGGAGGGGATGTACTGGGAATAAGAAGAAAACAGAAAGTGTAGAATATGTGAATGGAAGGAGGAAACATGGGAGCATGTATGAGAAGGGAGTAGGAGTGGAATGAAAGGTAAAGAAAGCTGGCAAGAAAATGTGGCTAGGATTCTAGGGGAAGATGGATTAGGAGAAGAATGGATGAAGGAGTCGGAGACTGCTAGAGGAGAAAAATAAGAGAGAATGAAAGAATGAACGTGAAAAAGGTAAATGGAGGTATAAAAATTAAAGAAAAGGAAACGAAAGTCGCTTAGATTAGAAGCGTAAAAATTGTGAGTAATGATAAGCTAAAAGTTGAGTAGACTAAGATGCGTTTGCGTTCTTATGCTCGCTCTCTCTCTCTCTCTCTCTCTCGCTTACACTCTCGCTTTTGTTCAATCGCTCACTCGTTTTCTAATAAGTCCTAAATTGCGCATTCACAGGAAATAGAAATAAGAAACTAAATATAAGACTTTATGTAAATAGTTGTAAATAATTGTATAAATAGAAAGGATAAGATTGTAAAAAAATATAGATATAAACGGAAAGATTGTAAGGAATGGAAGTCATGTAAACTCTTAGGGAACACATTATGAATAAAGAAGAACTTTTAAATAATATGAGGAATCTTCAACAAAAGATATGAATTCTTAACAACTAATTTTAACGTTCAACCAAGTAGATCCATTTTTACTAAATAATATTAAATCTTAATTGAATTTTAAGAAATTATCAACTTTTTACGAAATAGTTGAACTTTCAACTAAAAAGATACAGACATTAATTTTTAACAAATAATTTCTATAATTTTTAACATAATAATTTAATTGTCAAGAAATGACTAAATTTTTACAAACTAGTGGAACTTTGTACTAAAATTATAAACAAATTATTATTTGACGAATAATCTCGTCATTGAACCAAGTAAATCAATTTTTAATAAAAACTTTAACTATTGACGAAAAAAATTGAGGTTGAATTTTCAAAGAAGAAAGATGCTTCTGTCAAAAGAGAGATGAAATTTAATCAAGTTGTTAATATTTAACCAAGTGTTTCAATTTTGAATAGAAAATAACAAATTTATTACCCGACAAGGCAAATTTTAACAAAACGGTTTGATTTACAACAAAATGAATAAATTACGAACAAAATAATTGAATTCTCCACTAAAATGACATAATTTTTAACCGAAAAATACGAATGTAAAAAAATATTTGATTCTTAAAAATGTACTGTTTTGTATTTTAAAGTTAAATATTTGCAATTTAAAAAAAATTTTTTAGTCCTGCCTA